>NC_092178.1:15675513-15750513 GCF_045791955.1 Oncorhynchus clarkii lewisi | reverse complement strand
AGTCAATAATACAATAGAAACATCTGTATACAGTGTGTGCAAATGAAGTAAGGAGGTAAGGCAATAAATAGACCATAGTGACGAAGTAATTACAATTTAGCAAATTAACACTGGAGTGATAGATGTGCAGATGAGGATGTGCAAGTAGAAATACTGGTGTGCAAAAGTACAGAAAAAAGCAAAAACAAATATAGGATGAGGTAGGTAGTTGGTTGGGTGGGCTATTTACAGATGGGCTGTGTACAGCTGCAGCGATCGGTAAGCTGCTCTGACAGCCGATGCTTAAAGTTAGTGAGGGAGATATGTCTCCAACATCAGTGATTTTTACAATTCGTTCCAGTCATTGGCAGCAGAGAACTGGAAGGAAAGGCGGCCAAAGAGGTGTTGGCTTTGGGGATGACCAGTGAAATATACCTGCTGGAGCACGTGCTACGGGTGGGTGTTGCTATGGTGACCAGTGAGCTGAGATAAGGCAGAGCTTTACCTAGCAAAGACTTATAGATGACCTGGAGCCAGATGGTTTGGCGACGAATATGTAGCGAGGACCAGCCAACGAGAGCATACAGGTCGCAGTGGTGTGTAGTATGTGGGGCTTTGGTGACAAAACGGATGGCACTGTAATAGACTGCATCCAATTTGCTGAGTAGAGTGTTGGAGGCTATTTTGTAAATGACATCGCCGATAGTCAGTTTTACGAGGGTATGTTTGGCAGCTTGAGTGACGGAGGCTTTGTTGTGAACTAGGAAGCCGATTATAGATTACTTTTCAGATTGGAGATGCTTAATAAGACATGAATGAAGTCCGTCATTGTAAATAAGAATTTGTTCTTAACTGACTTGCCTAGTTAAATAAAGGTTAAATAAATAAAATAAATGCTCGAAAAAGACAATAATGAAATGGTGAAAAGACACAGGTAGAAATGGTATTGTTCTGATTGCTTGTTCTCTCTATCTCTCTCTCCCCCTTTCTTTCTCTCTTTCCCTCTCCGTCTCTCCCTTTCTTTCTCTCTCTCCATCTCTGTCTCCCTCTCTCTCTATCCGTCTATCAACATGGAACTCCTTGGCTCTGTAGGGTAGGGTGTGAGAGAACAGCTGGTACAGCTGTAGCCCAGAGTCTGTGCCCATGTGCGTGTGCCAGTGCCCGATGTGCACATTCCAACCTGGACGGCTGCATGCCATTGTCACGTTATTGTGTTAGCGCTGAAAGCCCCATCCCCCTCCCTCTCCCCCCTCCACTCCCCTATAATCAGATCCTGCTATTGAGTCCCTGCGAATCACACAGACTGCCTGTTACAGCCTCAATCACACAAACAAATAAACATACATAGTGGAAAATGACACCTTTTCTAGTCCACAAATTAAAAGGAGGAAGTTCTGTCATGTTTTAGTTCAGCTGAAAATATCTCAGGAAAAAGTATATTGAAGTGAAGCCCTAATTCATCATTGAACAACATGCACAGTGGTTCAAAGCATATTGTAAAGTCACCCCTTGAGTGAAATACAACTGATTGGCTGTGTTGCTGTCCGTTTCCAGGTTTGTGATTGGTCGAGAGCGTCCGGGTCAGGTGAGCGAGGTGGCTGCTCTGATCCAACAGACTCTGGAGCAGGAGAGGAGACAGAGAGAGTTGCTGGAGCAGCAGTATGCCCAGTATGACGCTGATGACGATGAGGTGGGTAGTCTACTGCCCCGCTGTCTCACCCTCCTACTGATACACCTATAAGTGTGGCCAATCAAATCCTATACAGTTTTATTAACTCATTCATAGGAGCTAGTAACCTACAACAACGTCTAACTTACCGACCCACTAGTACTCTCCTCTACTTATCAGGTATTCACAAAGCATCTCAGAGTGCCTTTTCAATGATAATGAATATACAGTATATGGACAGGGGGGACCTGATCCTAGATCAGCCAGTAGCGGTGCATGGGTAAAATTACTGGGGAAGCCAAGCCAGAAAAAAAAGCCATATTGCAACCAATATGTTGTGATAATTGCGTTGTTTGCTCTATAACCTGTTAGTTCTTATGCCTTGTGACCATAATATATAGGCCAAAGGTTGAGAAAATAAGAAGAATAAAGTCAGCCACACCTTTGTTTCATCACAAAACCGGAGAGCAACATCTGTTCGGTGAAGTCCACAAAGCATTTAGCATGTAACAAGCAGTTACATTACCTACAGCGTGGTCAAGCAAGTTAACATTATTGATTTAGAACCACAGAGAGTCACAAGGAAAACAGTAGCTGCCTCCACTATTCCAGCACCATTTCAACTTCTAATCACCTCTGCTTAGTCTAATACAGTGACAACTAAAAGATTCCAAAAACGATTTAGTCCAATCAGTAGCTAAATATCATGTGGCTGGCCATAGTTCAGATTTCTCTGTGTGTGTGTGTGTGTGTGTGTGTGTGTGTGTGTGTGTGTGTGTGTGTGTGTGTGTGTGTGTGTGTGTGTGTGTGTGTGTGTGTGTGTGTGTGTGTGTGTGTGTGTGTGTGTGCGTAAGTATAAAAAAAACATGTTGACTCACCTTTCTTGTAGAGAAATACCATCCTCCTCTCTTTCATATTGCTGAAACGGTCTATGACTCGTTTTTGTTGTGTTATTTTATTTATTTATTGTGTGAATTTTACCCCATTTTCTCCCCAATTTCGTGGTATCCAATTGTTGTAGTAGCTACTATCTTGTCTCATCGCTACAACTCCCGTACGGGCTCGGGAGAGACGAAGGTTGAAAGTCATGCGTCCTCCGACGAACCCAACCAAGCCGCACTGCTTCTTAACACAGCGCGCATCCAACCCGGAAGCCAGCCGCACCAATGTGTCGGAGGAAACACCGTGCACCTGGCAAGCTTGGTTAGCGCGCACTGCGCCCAGCCCGCCACAGGAGTCGCTGGTTCGCGATGAGACAAGGATTTCCCTACCGGCCAAACCCTCCCTAACCCGGACAACGCTAGGCCAATTGTGCGTCGCCCCACGGACCTCCCGGTCGCGGCCGGTTACGACAGAGCCTGGGCGCGAACCCAGAGTCTCTGGTGGCGCAGCTGGCGAAACGAAAGATATGTTTTTGTATGTTTTTGTATTTTATTGGTACATTTTTGGGGGAAGCCTGGCTTCCCTTGGCATCCATGAGTACACGCCACTGAGATCAACACTCCTACTCTGAGAAGCTTTATACATACGGCCCAGATATGTTTCACCATACTAACGACAGACCTGTGTGGTCACACTGCACTCCAATCTTCTACAACAGGTCAATCTTGGTCATGAGTTGTGGTTGTGGTAGTCATTATGTCATGTCAAATCAGGCGTTGCTAAACATAGTTCAAGAATAATGTGGCTGTTCACTTAAAAAAAGCCTCTAGGGCTGTTTTCCTGTGTTTGAGGGACTGCCAACATGTTTTCCTGCCTGTGTTTGTTCTAGCACACACTAAAGCCCATTACCATACACTCATCATTAGTGGGTCAGGAGGCTGGAGGACAATAAAGCCACCATTTCCATAATGGTAGCGCGTTGCCATGGCTGCGAGGCTGAGGGTCTATATTTAAGCCCCATTTAGAGGCGGAGGTTAATCACCATGTATCTAAGTGGAGTGATGCACATCCTATAGGTTTAGGTCTGGTGATATATGTATGAAATATGTATGGTAATATACTGTATATGTCTGATATATGTATGGTAATATACTGTATATGTCTGATATATGTATGGTAATATACTGTATATATCTGATATGTATGGTAATATACTGTATATATCTGATATATGTATGGTAATATACTGTATATATCTGATATATGTATGGTAATATACTGTATATGTCTGATATGTATGGTAATATACTGTATATATCTGATATATGTATGGTAATATACTGTATATGTCTGATATATGTATGGTAATATACTGTATATGTCTGATATATGTATGTACATACTGTATATATCTGATATATGTATGGTAATATACTGTATATGTCTGATATATGTATGGTAATATACTGTATATGTCTGATATATGTATGTAACCCCGCCATCCAGCACATCATGATTAGATAGATAGAAAATCAGAGAGGAATTTAGAATGGCAGTGTTGTGAAGTAGTATCACGTTTCAGGTGAGACCCAGGTGCAGATAACATTGAATTAACAACAGTTTATTAATCCAACAGGGGCAGACAAAAGACAAGTCAAGGCAGACAGAGGTCAGTAATCCTGATAGGTGATGCAAAGGTACAGGACGGCAGGCAGGGTCAGGGTCAGGGTCAGGGTAGGCAGAGGTCAGTAATACTGATAGGTGGGGCAAAGGTACAGGACGGCAGGCAGGGTCAGGGTCAGGGTCAGGGTAGGCAGAGGTCAGTAATCCAGATAGGTGGGGCAAAGGTACAGGACGGCAGGCAGGCTCAGGGTCAGGGTCAGGGTCGGCAGAGGTCAGTAATACTGATAGGTGGGGCAAAGGTACAGGACGGCAGGCAGGGTCAGGGTCAGGGTCAGGGCAGACAGAGGTCAGTAATACTGATAGGTGGGGCAAAGGTACAGGACGGCAGGCAGGGTCAGGGTCAGGGTAGGCAGAGGTCAGTAATACAGATAGGTGGGGCAAAGGTACAGGACGGCAGGCAGGGTCAGGGTCAGGGTCAGGGTAGGCAGAGGTCAGTAATCCAGATAGGTGGGGCAAAGGTACAGGACGGCAGGCAGGCTCAGGGTCAGGGTCAGGGTAGGCAGAGGTCAGTAATACTGATAGGTGGGGCAAAGGTACAGGACGGCAGGCAGGCTCAGGGTCAGGGTCAGGGTAGGCAGAGGTCAGTAATCCAGATAGGTGGGGCAAAGGTACAGGACGGCAGGCAGGCTCAGGGTCAGGGTAGGCAGAGGTCAGTAATCCAGATAGGTGGGGCAAAGGTACAGGACGGCAGGCAGGCTCAGGGTCAGGGTCAGGGTAGGCAGAGGTCAGTAATCCAGATAGGTGGGGCAAAGGTACAGGACGGCAGGCAGGCTCAGGGTCAGGGTAGGCAGAGGTCAGTAATCCAGATAGGTGGGGCAAAGGTACAGGACGGCAGGTAAAAACCGGGAAACTAGAAAACAGGAACAATCGCGTGACATGAACAGAGGGAAAACAAAACGAACTGGCAACAGACAAACAGAACACAGGTATAAATACACAGGGGATAATGGGGAATATGGGCGACACCTGGAGGGGCATGGAGACAATCACAAAGACAGGTGAAAAAGATCAGGGTGTGACAAGTAGGTTCTTGGTGTGTGTGTGTGTGTCAGACCTGGGATAGCTATAGTTTTAACTATGCTTTGTGTAAAGCATGGGTTGGAACAAAAACATTTCCCAATCGTTTCGTTCTGAATAGAACCAGTATGTTCTGTTCCACTGTTCCGAGCAGCAAAATAAAGTTATGGTTCCAACAAAGAAATGGTTATTTTATTTTTAAACCTCTGAAATCGATATCATACTCAATGGGTGACATGTCTGGTATGTATGCAGGCCATGGAAGAACTGGGACATTTTCAGCTTCCAGGAATTGTGTACAGATCCTTGCGATCCATGCTGAAACATGAGGTGATGGCGGCAGATGAATGGCACGACAATGGACCTCAGGATCTTGTCACTGTATCTCTGTGCATTTATACTGCCTTAGATAAAAATTAAATTATGTTCGTTGTCTATAGCTCATGCCTGCCCTTACCATAACCCCACCCCCACGGGGCATCCTGTTCACAACGTTGACATCAGCAAACCGCTCAGCCGCACAACACAGGACTGCGGTTGTGATGCCAGTTGGACGTACTGCCTAATTCTCTAAAATGACATTACAGAGCCTTATGAGAAATTAACATTAAATTCTCTGGCAACAGCTCTGGTGGACCTTCCTGCAGTCAGCATGCCAATTGCATGCTCCTTCAAAACTTGAGACTGTAAGGATCGATGCTGGAGATGAGAAGCAAGTACAGTGAGTGAACATTTACTGGAAAACGGACATCAAACCAAAACAAGAACATTGTCTGGACAGGGGGAACAAATTGACATAAGGACAATAATGCTGACACAGGGCACCAACTGAGGAACATACAGATATAGAAGGGCAATCAACAAAGTAATGGATATTGCGCAGCTGCGCGTAATGATGGTGACAGGTGTGCATAATGAAGGGCAGCCTGGCGCCCTCGAGCGCCAGAGAGGGGGAACGGGAGCAGACATGACAGCAACCCCATCTAGGGGCGCCACCCAGCTTCCCACCTGGGCGAGCCTGACAGGCCGGCCAAGGCATGGGAGCTGGACAGCTGGCTGAGGTAGAAGCCCGACTAGCCGGCAGAGGCATGGGAGCCTGACTAGCCGGCAGAGGCGTGGGAGCCCGACGAGCCGGCTGAGGCGTGGGAGCCCGACGAGCCGGCTGAGGCATGGGAGCCCGACGAGCCGGCTGAGGAGTGGGAGCCCGACGAGCCGGCTGAGGCGTGGGAGCCCGACGAGCCGGCTGAGGCGTGGGAGCCCGACGAGCCGGCTGAGGCGTAGAAGCCCGACTAGCCGGCTGAGGCGTGGGAGTCCGACGAGCCGGCTGAGGCGTGGGAGCCCGACGAGCCGGCTGAGGCGTAGAAGCCCGACTAGCCGGCAGAGGCGTGGGAGCCCGACGAGCCGGCTGAGGCGTGGGAGCCCGGCGAGCCGGCTGAGGCGTGGGAGCCTAAAGATCCCACTGAGGCGTGAAAGCCTGACGATCCCGCTGAGGCGTGGGAGCCTGACGATACGGCTGAGGCGTGAAAGAATGACGAACCGGCTGAGGCGTGGGAGCCTGACGATCCGGCTGAGGCGTGGGAGCCTGACGATCCGGCTGAGGCGTGGGAGCCTGACGATCCGGCTGAGGCGTGGAAGCCTGACGAACCGGCTGAGGCGTGGGAGCCTGACGATCCGGCTGAGGCGTGGAAGCCTGATGGGCCGGGTGAAGGATGACGTGGGGTGGGCATCTGCCGAGCCAACCGGGGCAAGAAGACCTCTCAAGCCAGCTAAGGTGTGGAAGCCGACGGGCTAGCTGAGGCACCCCTGGTTCCATCGACGACGGCACCCAGACCCGACATCACCAACCAAAACAAAAAACAAAAACTCCCTGATGCTTCCTTTAGTGGTGTCAGCATTCTATAAGGCTCGACCCTGAAGACCAGAAGCAAGTACAGGGAGTGAACATTAATGGAAAACAGCCATCAAACCAAAACAAGAGCAGTGTCTGGACAGGGGGAACAAAACAACATAAGGACAATAATGCTGACACGGGGAACCAACTGAGGAACAGACAGATAGATAGAAGGGCAATCAACAAAGTAATGGAGTCCAGGTAAGTCCAATATTGGGCAGATGCATGTAATGAAGGTGACAGGTGTGCGTAATGAAGGGCAGCCTGGTGCCCTCGAGCGCCAGAGAGGGGGAGTGGAAGCAGGCGTGACAGAGCCTTTTATTTTCCTCAGCATGAGGTGCACATATGTAATGATCATGCTGTTTAATCAGCTTCTTGATATGCCACACCTGTCAGGTGGATGCATCTGGGATTTTTTATTTCAGCTCATGAAACATGGGACCAACACTTTATATGTTGCGTTTATATTTTTGTTCAGGATATTCTTCAAGGAGAACAAATAATTACTTTTGAAGGTGGCTACAACTATTTGAATACAGATCCCCAAAAACTATTTGAATGTTGCTATTGTAATAAATCACAAAGTTACTACAACTTGATGTTGTCACGGCCACCGTAGGGAGGAGACCAAGGCGCAGCTTGGTATGCTTACATTCTCTTTATTATAAGAATGAACACTGAACAAACTAACATAAAAACAACAAACCGAACTGTGACGCTATATAAACAAGTGCTGACAGGCAACTACACATAGACAAGAACCCACCAAACCAAAAGGGAGAGAGAGGACCCCCCCCCCCCCCCGCCCCCCCACCACCACATGGAAAACACACAGGGTTAAATCTCTGACTGGTCAGCCCTGAGTAAGTCAGCTAGGCTTTAGATGTCTGTCCAGATCGTCAGCCATGTAAACACACACACACTATAAATGCACTATAGCAGATGGAGTTGATGGAGCCAGATGTGTTGAGAGCAGCAGGAGAGAAATATTCTGCTGTACCATGACAAAGCAAGCACCAGATGTTTCTAATAATGTGTGTCTATGTTTGTTTGCTCGCCATCTCTGTAAGCTCCAGCACCAGTGTCTCTGAGGTGTCAATCACCCAGTGTGATTCTGGCAGGAGGACCAGAGAGAGGATGCCCGGATGGGTCATTCGATCCTGGGTAGAGCAGGCCCTGGGTCTGCTTGGCTCTCCCTGCCTGGCTCTCTGCAACCAGATCTGAGGCTGTTGCAGGCTGCAGCAGAGCGGAACTCCTCTTTATAAGCATGTCTGTCTGGATCACTTTAGTGAGGCTGCCAGGCTGTAGGGAAGAGAAGCACATAGAGTATCCTGCTGTGGCTGTGTTCTAGACCACTCATACTGCACAATCATCCCTCTTCCTAACTTACCCCCCTGTAACCCTAGCTCTGACCCTCTCCTCATCCCCCATCCCCCATCCCTCAGCTTTACCTACACCCCCCTAACCCTAACTCTGACCCTCTCCTCATCCCCCATCCCTCAATCATCCCCCTTCCTCACCTTACCTCATCCCCCAGCTTTACCTACACCTCCTTAACCCTGATCCTGACCCTCTCCTCAACCCCCATCCCTCAATCATCCCTCTTCCTCACCTTATCCCCCAGCTTTACCTACCCCCCCAACCTTGACTCTCTCCTCAACTCCCCATCCCTCAATCATCCCTGTCCCTCTCACTTTGACAGGACCCCTGTCATCCTGTACCCAGACCGGACAACTGGTCTCTCGCTCACTCTCGCTAAGTCTATTTCGCTCTCTCTCCTTTCCTCATAATAACACAGCCACCTCTCTAATTAGTTATGGAAAAACATCAGTTATGAACTTAACCATCCTCTCAGTGCTGTTGAGTTTTGGAGGCATTATTGTGAGCTTACAGAGCCTCTGCCTTCCCCCTCCATCCTGAGAAAGAGCGCTGAATTTACAACCTTGGCTGAGAGAAAGCTTACACTGGTGTACTTGTTGTCCTCACTGTAAAAAATATTAATCGTTTTCATTATCAAATGCAACATTGGAGTGGCAGGCAGCGCTTCTTAAAATAGGAAGGGATAACTCAATGAAAGTTAGACCAAGTCAGAACAACGAAAGAGAAGAGGAAAACAGGAAACGAGCTTTAGATACATAACACTGTGTTCCCAGTGACATGTACGACTAGTTATGGAATGTGTTCTCATTTCTCATGTTGTGTGTGTGTGTGTCCTCAGACTGGGGAGTACGCCACTGATGAGGAGGAGGAGGCGGGGCCGGCCGCAGACGGTGGGGGGGATGAGGAGGGTGACGGGGAGAAGAGCATCGAGGTGTTCGATTTGCCAGAAACAGATGACATCATTTCCCCCTCAGAGTTGGACGCTACCAAACTCTACCAGACATTCAGAGAGGTCACTCAAACACCCCTTTCATTTGTCTATTGTATTTATTTGATTATATTCTTCTGTCTATTTCATTAGTCTAAGTATTCCAGCACACTAAAATCACTAATACTGTGGCCCGGAACTTTGTTCAACAACTCTTTCTCCTTCCTGATTGCAACAAAGTCAAAGAGTAACAAATGACTGAAATGTAGTTTTTGGCCGTTACTTTCTTCTAGAGCCCATTTTCCTTTTTAAAGGACCCAACCTGCTAGTAATATTGATTGAAACGCCTTACTAGCACTGCTGGCACCAGAACATTTTGTCCCTCACTCCACACTTGTGTGACACATTTAACAAATTGCCTGAGCTGCACTGCGGTGTTCTGGATATTGAGTGAGAAATCATGTAATCTCTACTGTCCCAAGACCTCTACTCTCTCTCACTGGGACTCTCTCTCTCTTTCACTTTCCTCAACTGCCTCTCTTTCTTCAATTCTCTCTTAGCAGATATGTCGTTCCTATATCCCTTTCACTTTCTGTCAATCACTCCACGTTTATCTCTCTGCCTACTGACTCTCCCTCTATTTTGGACCTTTCTCTCTCTCCCTCTCTACTTTGTACCTTTCTCTCTCTCCCTCTCTATTTTGGACCTTTCTTTCTCTCCCTCTCTATTTTGTACCTTTCTCTCTCTCCCTCTCTACTTTGTACCTTTCTCTCTCTCCCTCTCTATTTTGGACCTTTCTTTCTCTCCCTCTCTATTTTGTACCTTTCTCTCTCTCCCTTTCTACTTTGTACCTTTCTCTCTCTCCCTCTCTATTTTGGACCTTTCTCTCTCTCCCTCTCTACTTTGTACCTTTCTCTCTCTCCCTCTCTATTTTGGACCTTTCTCTCTCTCCCTCTCTACTTTGTACCTTTCTTTCTCTCCCTCTCTACTTTGGACCTTTCTCTCTCTCCCTCTCTACTTTGTACCTTTCTCTCTCCCTCTCTACTTTGTACCTTTCTCTCTCTCCCTCTACTTTGTACCTTTCTCTCTCTCCCTCTCTACTTTGGACCTTTCTCTCTCTCCCTCTCTACTTTGTACCTTTCTCTCTCTCCCTCTCTACTTTGTACCTTTCTCTCTCCCTCTCTACTTTGGACCTTTCTCTCTCTCCCTCTCTACATTGGACCTTTCTCTCTCTCCCTCTCTACTTTGGACCTTTCTCTCTCTCCTTCTTGGTCTCCTGTTCTGTGAGTCTCTCCCTGTCAGTGGTAGAGAGTGCTGTCATGCATGGGCTGGGCTGTGTGGCTCTTCTCAGTGGTTGTGTGTGCACGAGGCTAGCCCAGAACAGAGGCTGCGCGGCCAATTGTTTGATCATCAGATCGACCTCTTCCCTTTCTACTCCCTCAGCTGCAGATCAAGCACACTGTCACCGAGGCAGAGATACAGAAGCTCAAAAACAAGGTAAGAAATGTGCCCTGCTGTCATCTCTAAGATGAATGGTATAAAAGGCAAATTAAGTGCAATATACGCATGAGAAATAGACATATGTTTGGAAAAAGGACGTCATTGGACAGTGCAGGGTATAATAGTTTCTATTTTAAGGTAGTAATGAATAGTTAAGGCAATTGCATGTATATTTGATCAGTTTAGCTTCACTGCAGAGTTGCCTCTTGCAGTTTCATGTCAAAGGTGTCTGGGCAGTGAGATAGCCAGTGGTTAAGTGAGAGTGACATGCAAGCAGGCACAGCTTTCTAACAGTTTCTTCTTCATCCTCCCTCTGCATCCTCACGAGGACAGCTTAGCTCAAACTGCAGGAAATGATTTAGAGATATTAACTGAATTCAATGAGTGGATTTAGTGAAATTGAAAGATAAGCTTGTTGGTGTAATACTCTGAGCATGAGCTGCTCTGGTGGTCCTTGGGAGAGGGTTGCCCTGAGGAGTAGAAGGATTTAATACAATAACAATGTTTAGAAGGAGGTCACACCAATAAACTAAGCTCAACGAAGGGCTTGTCAGGACATGGTCTGTTAGTTTCTCTCCGTTGTGAAGTCTGGATTAGCCTTAAGTCAAGTATATTATGGTGCTATGTGTTTTATGTTATGTGTTACAGTCTCTTTTTTAGTGTTGACTATCATACTGTACCTGAGTTTCCATGGCAAAAAGACAAACACAAAGCAGACTCAAGTCTTTGTTTCTTTAAAACCTACTTTTGTCAAATATTGTGTGCTACAGCTTGAAAAATTAACAAACGTTTCTTCCAACATTAGGACTATTTCCAAAGAAATGTTGTCATCTTCGTGTTTTATTTGCTTCGTTGCTTCCTCGTATCAAAGTACTGGTATCGTGACAACACGTAATACCATAGTGTGTCTAGTCAGTCAGCTGGCCTGTACATTACAGTATTTGGAAATCTGTCAATACTGTATTTGTGTTCCACTGTTTGTTTTTAATGATGTACCTAGTGGTGGGTGTAGGCCGTGTTGGTGTGTGAGTGTAATACCATGCTTATCTGTGCTTGTCTATCCCAGCTTGCTGTGGTGGAGAGGGAGAAGGCGCGCTGGGAGAAGGAGAAGAGCCAGCTGAAGGCCAGCATGGAGGAGAACAAGGAGAGGATGCTGAAGCTGGAGAGTTACTGGATCGAGGCCCAGACCCTGTGCCACACGGTCAACGAGCACCTGAAGGAGGCCCAGTGCCAGTACACCACCCTAGAGAAGAAGTACAACAAGGCCAAAAAACTCATCAAAGACTTCCAGCAGAAGTGAGTCAAAGTCTGGTACTAAACTGGTCTTAATTAGACAATACACTGGTTCAATATATTCTAACATTCTTAGCCTTAGTAAGGCTGTTATGTTACGAACCCAGGTTCTATCCCCTATTCGGGAGTTACTCATCCCCAGATCTGTTGCTCTGGTCTAGTCAGTACCTAGCCACACACTCCAGACGTGTTGCTCTGGTCTAGTCAGTACCTAGCCACACACTCCAGACGTGTTGCTCTGGTCTAGTCAGTACCTAGCCACACACTCCAGACGTGTTGCTCTGGTCTAGTCTGTACCTAGCCACACACTCCAGACGTGTTGCTCTGGTCTAGTCAGTACCTAGCCACACACTCCAGACGTGTTGCTCTGGTCTAGTCAGTACCTAGCCACACACTCCAGACGTGTTGCTCTGGTCTATTCAGTACCTAGCCACACACTCCAGACGTGTTGCTCTGGTCTAGTCAGTACCTAGCCACACACTCCAGACATGTTGCTCTGGTCTAGTCAGTACCTAGCCACACACTCCAGACGTGTTGCTCTGGTCTATTCAGTACCTAGCCACACACTCCCGACGTGTTGCTCTGGTCTATTCAGTACCTAGCCACACACTCCAGACGTGTTGCTCTGGTCTATTCAGTACCTAGCCACACACTCCAAACGTGTTGCTCTGGTCTAGTCAGTACCTAGCCACACACTCCAGATGTGTTGCTCTGGTCTAGTCAGTACCTAGCCACACACTCCAGACGTGTTGCTCTGGTCTAGTCAGTACCTAGCCACACACTCCAGACGTGTTGCTCTGGTCTAGTCAGTACCTAGCCACACACTCCAGACGTGTTGCTCTGGTCTAGTCTGTACCTAGCCACACACTCCAGACGTGTTGCTCTGGTCTATTCAGTACCTAACCACACATTTCAGATCTGTTGCTCTGGTCTAGTAACTAGCCACTCAGATGGGCCACCAACACACCCTTCTAACCTCACCCCTGTTAGAGGGCCACCAACATACCCTTCTAACCCCACCCCTGTCAGAGGGCCACCAACACACCCTTCTAACCCCACCCCTGTCAGAGGGCCACCAACACACCCTTCTAACCCCACCCCTGTCAGAGGGCCACCAACACACCCTTCTAACCCCACCCCTGTCAGAGGGCCACCAACACACCCTTCTAACCCCACCCCTGTCAGAGGGCCACCAACACACCCTTCTAACCCCACCCCTGTCAGAGGGCAACCAACACACCCTTCTAACCCCACCCCTGTCAGAGGGCCACCAACACACCCTTCTAACCCCACCCCTGTCAGAGGGCCACCAACACACCCTTCTAACCCCACCCCTGTCAGAGGGCCACCAACACACCCTTCTAACCCCACCCCTGTCAGAGGGCCACCAACACACCCTTCTAACCCCACCCCTGTCAGAGGGCCACCAACATGCCCTTCTAACCCCACCCCTGTCAGAGGGCCACCAACACACCCTTCTAACCCCACCCCTGTCAGAAGGCCACCAACACACCCTTCTAACCCCACCCCTGTCAGAGGGCCACCAACACACCCTTCTAACCCCACCCCTGTCAGAAGGCCACCAACACACCCTTCTAACCGCACCCCTGTCAGAGGGCCTCCAACACACCCTTCTAACCCCACTCCTGTCAGAGGGCCACCAACATACCCTTCTAACCCCACCCCTGTCAGAGGGCCACCAACACACCCTTCTAACCCCACCCCTGTCAGAGGGCCACCAACACACCCTTCTAACTCCACCCCTGTCAGAGGGCCACCAACACACCCTTCTAACCCCACCCCTGTCAGAGGGCCACCAACACACCCTTCTAACCCCACCCCTGTCAGAGGGCCACCAACACACCCTTCTAACCCCACCCCTGTCAGAGGGCCACCAACACACCCTTCTAACCCCACCCCTGTCAGAGGGCCACCAACATACCCTTCTAACCCCACCCCTGTCAGAGGGCCACCAACACACCCTTCTAACCCCACCCCTGTCAGAGGGCCACCAACATACCCTTCTAACCCCACCCCTGTCAGAGGGCCACCAACACACCCTTCTAACCCCACCCCTGTCAGAAGGCCACCAACACACCCTTCTAACCCCACCCCTGTCAGAGGGCCACCAACACACCCTTCTAACCCCACCCCTGTCAGAAGGCCACCAACACACCCTTCTAACCCCACCCCTGTCAGAGGGCCTCCAACACACCCTTCTAACCCCACCCCTGTCAGAGGGCTACCAACACACCCTTCTAACCCCACCCCTGTCAGAGGGCCACCAACACACCCTTCTAACCCCACCCCTGTCAGAGGGCCACAAACACACCCTTCTAACCCCACCCCTGTCAGAGGGCCACCAACACACCCTTCTAACCCCACCCCTGTCAGAGGGCCACCAACACACCTTTCTAACCCCACCCCTGTCAGAGGGCCACCAACACACCCTTCTAACCCCAGCCCTCTGTTACTTCCAGAGAGGTGGAGTTTGTCCAGAAGGAGGAAGCAGAGAGGAAGAGGCTGGAGGATACAGAGAAGGCCCACCTGGAGGAGATCCAGAGACTGCAAGTCAGGGTAACTATACTTTCTCTGTATATTCCCTCTCCCATTTTCTCAATGCTGCTGATTACACCCATTCCTTTTTAGGTGAGCATTCAGCACATACTTGCCACAGTACATGGCTTTGATGTACATGTATACGCTTACAATGCTGACTGTGTACAGTGCAAAGCTGTCTAAGTACAAGATAAATGCCTTATGTAATTACCCCAGTTCAACATTAGTCCACTGCCTCGATTAGACATTTCCCCTGCTGGTACATGATGTTGCCAGTGGAGGGAGCCACTGGACAGCCACACTGCATTGGTCGCTAAGCCTGAAACTCATTTGAAACGGTTTCTACGCAGATTGCAGCCCTGGAGTCTGAGCTGATGCAACTGATGAAACAAAATGGCATCCAGATGAACAACAACAACAACAGCGCCCAACAGCAGAGTCCTGGGATGGCCGGCCCTGCAAGAGGTGAGTCTCAGGGAGATGGAGAGATCCAGAAATACAGTGGTCATATTCTAGTCTAGCTCCCTCCCTAGGCAGTAATACCCACAATGTGGAAATAGAATACACATTACGGGTTATGCTCAAATGATTGACCCTGAATCTTCCATCCATTCTAATTGTACATTTTTTGTCATTTAGCAGACGTTCTTATCCAGAGCAACTTACAGGAGCAATTAGGGTTAAGTACCTTGCTCAAGGGCACATTGACAGACTTGTCATCTAGTCGGCTTGGGGATTCGATCCAGCAACCTTTCAGTTACTGGCCCAATGCTCTTAACCGCTCATCCCCCACTTCTCACTTCTCTTCCCTATGGGCCCTGGTCAAAAGTAGTGCACTATATATGGATAGGGTACCATTTGGGATGAACCTACTCTGTAGATGATGCATTGTTTAAGCTTGTACTGTGAGAAAGATTCAGTACACTGTTTCCATAACGCGCCAGTTTGTAGTCCTAAAACCCGGAAACAAGTTACCTCTGGTTCGTTCAGCCATCCCTATAGGGAAATGAATGAGGAAATAATGGGGTTCTGGGATAAACGCTGAAAATAAGGTCAGAGTTTAACACATGCTTAGGAGATTTGAATTATTTTGTTCTGTGAGATAATATCAGTCAGTTAACATTAACTTTAAAGAGTCATTAAGCCTGTGATTTTATGACCTTTTTATTATTACTCAAATTCTTCAAAATTCACAAAGTGACATTAGCTGATGAAGGTTATCTCATAGAACAAAACATATAAGATCTCCTAAGCCTGTGTTCCCCACAGACCTTATTTTCGCCGTTTATCCAAAACGCCATTCATTTTCCTCATAGGCTTTGTCCAATGAACCATGGTGGAGTTAGTGCCGACAAAGACGCCATTACTATTTCTCTCTATTGCCAATGAAACAAGGACAGCTTATCCCCCCATCACCGTATCCCTGTCTTAGCTATAAGTCTCTATCAGGGTAATGGAGGCTGTAGAGAGAAATGACACATCCTTAGGAGGGGTTGATGTGTCAGTGTCACTCAAACCCTGAGATACACCCTACATCTGTCCTATCAGCTCCTTTCCTATTTCCTTTGCCCTCAAACTCTGCTGTTATTACCTTATTAGGGACATGGGGGGGGGCAAACAAGGACTATGTCCTTGTATTAATGCATACCGTCATCACTAGTAAGACTAACAGTACCCAGTGTCCTTACCGTCATCACTCCAAATGACATCCGATTGGCTCTGGTCAAAAGTAGTGCACTATGTAGGGATTCGGGAATAGGGTGTCATTTGGGAAGCGGCTTGTATTAATGCATACTGTCATCACTAGCTCTAAGACTAACAGTACCCAAAGGCTTGAGATGTGTCCTTGTATTAATGCATACTGTCATCACTAGCTCTAAGACTAACAGTACCCAAAGGCTTGAGATGTGTCCTTGTATTAATGCATACCGTCATCACTAGCTCTAAGACTAACAGTACCCAAAGGCTTGAGATGTGTCCTTGTATTAATGCATACCGTCATCACTAGCTCTAAGACTAACAGTACCCAAAGGCTTGAGACGTGTCCTTGTATTAATGCTTGTTTTGCTTGATGCTTCTCTTTTGCAAATCCCTCTTATTATTTTTTTCACCCACCGTGCATTACCTCTGAATGCACTTTGAACTTTGACCTTGTACTCCAATGCCACTTCAGTAAACAAACAAACAGTAAACCATTGCAAACTAAATCTGTCCTTCAGACGTAAACACATGGTTTGGGTCCCAAATAACACCCTTCTTCCTATTTAGTGCACTATGTAGGAACTAGGATTCCATTTGGGATCCATACTATCACTGGCCTTTTTTTCTGGGCTCCTCTGGCTTCTTCCAGTCCATTATAATGGATGCAGTGACCCTTGATCTGCCATCTCCGGGATCCATAAAAGACCTGATGAGGGGACAGTGGGCAGTCTCCGAATACTGATCCAGATCTGGAGAGACTGAATGAGGCAGTTGATTAAGCAATATCAGGGAGCGAGAGATAGGGAGGGAGGTAGAGCGAGGCGGAGGCAGGGGGAGAGAGGCGGAGGGAGGGAAAGAGAGAGCGGGACAGAGAGGGAGGGAGGAGAGCGAGAGGGAGGGGTGGGAGGGAAGGAAAGAGGGGTGGAGGGAGGGACCCTTCTGTTCTGTGAATAGTGGTGTGTGATTTGATTTGGATGTTTGTGTGTGTATTTACATACCGTTCATACAGTCCTGTAAATCCATCCATAGTGAAGTAAGTAGCCTTGGCTTGTGGGACGCAGAACGGCTCATAGGAAGGAGCAGGAGCCTATCTCATGTTTCTGTAGCGTGAGGCAGCTTGATGTACAAGGACATCCCCTAGACAGGACGCTAGTCTAAGGAGATTGGGGGTAAAGGCCTGCGATAGATCTACACATGTATGGTACCTAATGATTTCATCTATACAGTATGTTCATGTAATTCTATAGCAAGAGGACCTTTGTTAGCCTGGTCCCAGATCTGTTTGTACTATAATGTCAACTCCTTGTCATGCCAAAAATGATAGCACAAACCGATCTGAGATCAGTGTTGTGTTGTGTGTTTTTCCAGAGCTGAGTGAGGTGGTTCCCCACGCTGGAAGTAGACAGAGACTCTCCAGAGGACTACTACAGGACAGCATCAGCTCTACAGAGGGAGAGGTTAGAATGGACACACACACACGCACGCACACACAGCACCAGTTCTGTTGACTCACACCATTTTAATACATACAACAGACTTTAGTCTCATTGATGATATCATCAGTCTGCTATAATCACTACCAGATGTTGAATCAACATTACTCATTGAAAATGAATTGAGCTGTTTTCATACTTCTATGATTTATTGAAGTTAATCAGTGTGAGTGTGTGAGGTTAGTCCTGTCTGTCCTCTGCCCGTATATAATTAAGCAATAAGGCACGAGGAGGTGTGGTATATGGCCAATATACTACGGCTAAGGGCTGTTCTTGTGCCTGGATACAGCCGTTAGCCGTGGTATATATATATACACCACAAACCACTGAGGAGCTTTATTGCTATTATAAACTGGTTACCAACGTAATTAGAGCAGTAAAAATACATGTTTTGTTGGTCTGATATACCACGGCTGTCAGCCAATCAGCATTCAGGGTTCGGATCACCCAGTTTATAAAAAAGCCTTTATGTAATATATTCATTTCTGGCTACGAGTCTGTGCCCTGCGACACACCTATTTAATCCTGAGTGGTGTCAAAGCCTCTTCTCCTTCCTTACTGAGTTCATTTCTGGTAAAGGCTCTTTTGGAAAACACTCTTTCCCAGGTACTCAGCAATAATATTGAGCAGGGCTTCGCCCCAAATGCCACCCTGTTGACCAGGGCCCTTTTGACCGGGGCCCATAGGACTCTACACTATACAGGAAATAGGGTGCCATTTGGGACGCAGACTCCGACTACAGTATATAGGCTTAGAAAAGCAGGAAGACAGACAGTCACCAGCCACTATACAGAGGACAGACAGTCACCAGACACTATACAGAGGACAGACAGTTAGTTACCAGCCACTATACTGAAGATTGACAGTCATCAGCCACTATACTGAAGATTGACAGTCATCAGCCACTATACTGAAGACAGACAGTCACCAGCCACTATACAGAGGACAGACAGTCACCAGCCACTATACTGAAGATAGACAGTCACCAGCCACTATACAGAGGACAGACAGTCACCAGCCACTATACTGAAGACAGACAGTCACCAGCCACTATACAGAGGACAGACAGTCACCAGCCACTATACTGAAGATAGACAGTCACCAGCCACTATACAGAGGACAGACAGTTAGTTACCAGCCACTATACTGAAGATTGACAGTCATCAGCCACTATACTGAAGATTGACAGTCATCAGCCACTATACTGAAGATTGACAGTCATCAGCCACTATACTGAAGATTGACAGTCATCAGCCACTATATTGAAGACAGACAGTCACCAGACACTATACAGAGGATAGACAGTCACCAGCCACTATACTGAAGACAAACAGTCACCAGCCACTATACTGAAGATAGACAGTTACCAGCCACTATACTGAAGACAGACAGTCACCAGCCACTATACTGAAGACAGACAGTCACCAGCCACTATACTGAAGACAGACAGTCACCAGCCACTATACTGAAGACAGACAGTCACCAGCCACTATACTGAAGACAAACAGTCACCAGCCACTATACTGAAGATAGACAGTTACCAGCCACTATACTGAAGACAGACAGTCACCAGCCACTATACTGAAGACAGACAGTCACCAGCCACTATACTGAAGACAGACAGTCACCAGCCACTATACTGAAGATAGACAGTCACCAGCCACTATACTGAAGACAGACAGTCACCAGCCACTATACTGAAGACAGACAGTCACCAGCCACTATACTGAAGATAGACAGTCACCAGCCACTATACTGAAGACAGACAGTCTCCAGCCACTATACTGAAGACAGACAGTCACCAGCCACTATACTGAAGATAGACAGTAACCAGCCACTATACTGAAGACAAACAGTCACCAGCCACTATACTGAAGACAGACAGTCACCAGCCACTATACTGAAGACAGACAGTCACCAGCCACTATACTGAAGACAAACAGTCACCAGCCACTATACTGAAGAAAGACAGTCACCAGCCACTATACTGAAGACAAACAGTCACCAGCCACTATACAGTCCAGGCCAAAAGTTTTGAGAATGACACAAATATAAATTTTTACAAAGTCTGCTGCCTCAGTGTCTTTAGATATTTTTGTCAGATGTTACTATGGAATACTGAAGTATAATTACAAGCATTTCATAAGTGTCAAAGGCTTTTATTGACAATTACATGAAGTTGATGCAAAGAGTCAATATTTGCAGACCTCTGCAATCTGCCCTGGCATGCTGTCAATTAACTTCTGGGCCACCTCCTGACTGATGGCAGCCCATTCTTGCATAATCAATGCTTGGAGTTTGTTAGAATATGTGTGCTTTTGTTTGTCCACCCGCCTCTTGAGGATTGACCACAAGTTCTCAATGGGATTAAGGTCTGGGGAGTTTCCTGGCCATGGACCCAAAATATGGATGTTTTTTTCCCTGAGACACTTAGTTATCACGTTTGCTTTATGGCAAGGTGCTCCATCATGCTGGAAAAGGCATTGTTTGTCACCAAACTGTTCCTGGATGGTTGGGAGAAGTTGCTCTCGGAGGATATATTGGTACCATTCTTTATTCATGGCTGTGTTCTTAGGCAAAATTGTGAGTGAGCCCACTCCCTTGGCTGAGAAGCAACCCCACACATGAAGGGTCTCAGGATGCTTTACTGTTGGCATGACACAGGACTGATAGTAGCGCTCACCTTGTCTTCTCCGGACAAGCTTTTTTCCGGATGCCCCAAACAATCGGAAAGGGAATTCATCAGAGAAAATGACTTTACCCCAGTCCTCAGCAGTCCAATCCCTGTACCTTTTGCAGAATATCAGTCTGTCCCTGATGTTTTTCCTGGAGAGAAGTGGCTTCGTTGCTGCCCTTCTTGACACCAGGCCATCCTCCAAAAGTCTTCGCCTCACAGTGCGTGCAGATGCACTCACACCTGCCTGCTGCCATTCCTGAGCAAGCTGGTGGTGGATCCCGCAGCTGAATCAACTTTAGGAGACGGTCTTGGCGCTTGCTGGACTTTCTTGGGCTCCCTGAAGCCTTCTTCACAACAATTGAACCGCACTCCTTGAAGTTCTTGATGATCCGATAAATGGTTGATTTAGGTGCAATCTTACTGGCAGCAATAGTCTTGCCTGTGAAGCACTTTTCGTGCAAAGCAATGATGACGGCACGTGTTTCCTTGCAGGTAACCAAAGGAAGAACAATGATTCCAAGCACCACCCTCCTTTTGAAGCTTCTAGTCTGTTATTCAAACTCAATCAGCATGACAGAATAATCTCCAGTCTTGTCCTCGTCAACACTCACACCTGTGTTAACGAGAAAATCTTTGACATGATGTCAGCTGGTCCATTTGTGGCAGGGCTGAAATGCAGTGGAAATGTTTTTATGGGATTTGCATGAGGACTTTGCATGGGGACTTTGCAATTCATCTGATCACTCTTAATAACATTCTGGAGTATATGCAAATTGCCATCATACAAACTGAGGCAGCAGACGTGAAAATGTATATTTGTGTCATTCTCAAAACTTTTGGCCACGATTGTACAGAGGACAGACAGTCACCAGCCACTATACTGAAGACAGACAGTCACCAGCCACCAGACAGACAGTCTTCAGTATAGTCCTCAGATTTTTGATAGCATTGTTAAAGTAATTCTCTCTTTCTCTGTGTTCATCTTTCTGTCTTTCTTTCTATCTCTCCTTCTATCTTTCCCCTTCTTTATTGATCCCTCCCTCCCTCCTTACTTTGTTCCTCCTTCTCCTTTCCCCTCTCTCTGCGTCTCCTCTCTCTCTCTCTGCCTCCCTTTCTTCTCCCTCCCTCCCTCCCTCCCTCCCTCCCTCCCTCCCTCCCTCCCTCCCTCCCTCCCTCCCTCCCTCCCTCCCTCCTTACTTTGTCCCTCCTTCTCCTTTCCCCTCTCTCTGCGTCTCCTCTCTCTCTCTGCCTCCCTTTCTTCTCGCTCTGTCTCTCTGTCTCTCTCTCTCTCCAGGCATCAGAGGGCCCTGGCAATACTCGTTCATCCATGCGGAGTGCAGCCTCCAGTACTGTGGATGAATCCAGAGCCTCCAGGGCCCCTGGCAGTGCTGAGGGCTCCCCCAGACACACCCTCCTCCAGCAGGCAGCAGACAACAACGGTCAGTGTAGAACCACATCATAAACCATTATACTTAGTGTTACCCACATCAATAACTCATATTTGAGTATTTTGTTCATTAGGCCCGTGTTAATATAATCCCCCCAAAATGGTACATGCCTTAGGTCCAGTTTTCAAGATAGAGCGCTTTCAGTACAGAGCAAAAACTGTAATGATGATGAGGGCAGCATCTTACGAATATGAATGCAGAACATACATTGTCTTCAAAGATGACTTCAGAGAAAGTCACGTCCTTGATCACAATGTAGTGATGTTAATACTTGTTGCTGGAGGTTTGCATCTATTTCTTGAACCTTTCTGATGATGTGTGCAGGGTCTCAGTCTCCTGTGGTGTCCAGCCCCTCTCTCAGCCTGGACGAGAAGATCACCAGGAGCGGTCTGGACCCACTGACACGAAGCAAAGGGAAGGACCCCAGAAGCTCACCAGGAAACAGGTACTAACCACCTCTCTGCCACTGTGTTCCTCTGGCTACGGGGTGAAATTTCCCCTATGTACAGATCTGTCTGTGTCTGCACTCTTTGAAAAAAAGGTAATATCTAGAACATAAAAGGGTTCTTTGGCTGTCCCCATAGGAGAACACTTTGAAGAACCCTTTTTGGTTCGCGGTAGAACACTTTTGAGTTCCATGTAGAACCCTTTCCACAGAGGGTTCTACATGAAAGCCAAAAGAGTTCTACCTGAAACCACAAAGGGTTCTGTTATGCGGTGTTCATCTAAATCCCCACTGTGGCTGGCAGCCGCTGCTGTGACTGCAGACAACAATACAGCTGGGTCTCCTACACAAAGCACACCTCTCCCACCCCTAAAACTCACCCGTCCATCCCACCAAACCCACTCCTCCATCCCACCCAAACCCACCCACCCATCCATCCCACCAAACCCACTCCTCCATCCCACCCAAACCCACCCATCCATCCCACCAAACCCACTCCTCCATCCCACCCAAACCCACCCATCCATCCCACCAAACCCACCCCTCCATCCCACCAAACCCACCCAAACCCACCCATCCATCCCACCAAACCCACTCCTCCATCCCATCCAAACCCACCCATCCATCCCACCAAACCCACCCATCCACCCCACCCAAACACACCCCCCCATCCCACCAAAACTCATCCGTCCGTCCCGCCAAACCCACCCCTCCATCCCACCAAAACCACCCCTCCATCCCACCAAAACCACCCCTCCATCCCACCAAACCCACCCCTTTGTCCCACCAAACCCACCAAAACCCACCCCTCCAGCCCACCAAAACCCAATCCTCCATCCCACCAAAACCCACCCTCCAGCCCACAAAACCACCCCTCCATCCCACCAAAATCCACCCCTCCATCCCACCAAACCACCCCTCCATCCCACCAGAACCACCCCTCCATCCCAACAAACCAAACCTACCCCTCCATCCCACCGAAACCAACCCTCCATCCCACCAGAACCACCCCATCAAACCCACCCACCCCTCCATCCCACCCACTTTTTACTGGTGTGATTCTCTCTGGAGGTTCAGGGGTTTTACTGGTGTGATTCTCTGGAGGTACAGGGGTTTTACTGGTGTGATTCTCTGGAGGTTCAGGGGTTTTACTAGTGTGATTCTCTCTGGGGGTACAGTGGTTTTACTGGTGTGATTCTCTCTGGAGGTTCAGGGGTTTTACTGGTGTGATTCTCTCTGGAGGTTCAGGGGTTTTACAGGTGTGATTCTCTCTGGGGGTACAGGGGTTTTACTGGTGTAATTCTCTCTGGGGGTTCAGGGGTTTTACTGGTGTGATTCTCTCTGGAGGTTCAGGGGTTTTACTGGTGTGATTCTCTGGAGGTACAGGGTTTTACTGGTGTGATTCTCTGGAGGTTCAGGGGTTTTACTGGTGTGATTCTCTCTGGGGGTGCAGGGGTTTTACTGGTGTGATTTTCTCTGGGGGTACAGGGGTTTTACTGGTGTGATTCTCTGGAGGTTCAGGGGTTTTACTGGTGTGATTCTCTCTGGGGGTGCAGGGGTTTTACTGGTGTGATTTTCTCTGGGGGTACAGGGGTTTTACTGGTGTGATTATCTGGAGGATCAGGGCTTTTACTGGTGTGATTCTCTCTGGGGGTACAGGGGTTTTACTGGTGTGATTCTCTGGAGGTTCAGGGGTTTTACTGGTGTGATTCTCTGGAGGTTCAGGGGTTTTACTAGTGTGATTCTCTCTGGGGGTACAGTGGTTTTACTGGTGTGATTCTCTCTGGAGGTTCAGGGGTTTTACTGGTGTGATTCTCTCTGGAGGTTCAGGGGTTTTACAGGTGTGATTCTCTCTGGGGGTACATGGGTTTTACTGGTGTAATTCTCTCTGGGGGTTCAGGGGTTTTACTGGTGTGATTCTCTCTGGAGGTTCAGGGGTTTTACTGGTGTGATTCTCTGGAGGTACAGGGTTTTACTGGTGTGATTCTCTGGAGGTTCAGGGGTTTTACTGGTGTGATTCTCTCTGGGGGTGCAGGGGTTTTACTGGTGTGATTTTCTCTGGGGGTACAGGGGTTTTACTGGTGTGATTATCTGGAGGATCAGGGATTTTACTGGTGTGATTCTCTCTGGGGGTACAGGGGTTTTACTGGTGTGATTCTCTGGAGGTTCAGGGGTTTTACTGGTGTGATTCTCTCTGGAGGTTCAGGGGTTTTACTGGTGTGATTCTCTGGAGGTTCAGGGGTTTTACCGGTGTGATTCTCTCTGGAGGTTCAATGGTTTTACTGGTGTGATTCTCTCTTGAGGTTCAGGGGTTTTACTGGTGTGATTCTCTGGAGGTTCAGGGGTTTTACTGGTGTGATTCTCTCTGGGGGTTCAGGGGTTTTACTGGTGTGATTCTCTCTGGAGGTTCAGGGGTTTTACTGGTGTGATTCTCTGGAGGTTCAGGGGTTTTACTGGTGTGATTCTCTCTGGAGGTTCAGGGGTTTTACTGCTGTGATTCTCTCTGGGGTACAGGGTTTTACTGGTGTGATTCTCTCTGGAGGTTCAGGGGTTTTACTGGTGTGATTCTCTGGAGGTTCAGGGGTTTTACTGGTGTGATTCTCTCTGGGGGTGCAGGGGATTTACTGGTGTGATTCTCTCTGGGGGTACAGGGGTTTTACTGGTGTGATTCTCTGGAGGATCAGGAGTTTTCCTGGTGTGATTCTCTCTGGGGGTACAGGGGTTTTACTGGTGTGATTCTCTGGAGGTTCAGGGGTTTTACTGGTATGAATCTCTCTGGGGGTTCAGGGGTTTTACTGGTGTGATTCTCGCTGGAGGTACAGGGTTTTACTGGTGTGATTCTCTCTGGAGGTTCAGGGATTTTACTGGTGTGATTCTCTGGAGGTTCAGGGGTTTTACTGGTGTGATTCTCTCTGGGGGTACAGGGTTTTACTGGTGTGGTTCTCTCTGGGGGTTCAGGGGTTTTACTGGTTTGATTCTCTCTGGAGGTACAGGGGTTTTACTGGTGTGATTCTCTCTGGGGGTACAGGGGTTTTACTGGTGTTATTCTCTCTGGGGGTACAGGGGTTTTACTGGTGTGATTCTCTCTGGAGGTTCAGGGGTTTTACTGGTGTGATTCTCTCTGGAGGTTCAGGGGTTTTACTGGTGTGATTCTCTGGAGGTTCAGGGGTTTTACTGGTGTGATTCTCTGGAGGTTCAGGGGTTTTACTGGTGTGATTCTCTCTGGGGGTACAGGGGTTTTACTGGTGTGATTCTCTCTTGAGGTTCAGGGGTTTTACTGCTGTGATTCTCTCTGGAGGTACAGGGTTTTACTGGTGTGGTTCTCTCTGGAGGTACAGGGGTTTTACTGGTGTGATTCTCTCTGGAGGTTCAGGGGTTTTACTGGTGTGATTCTCTCTGGAGGTTCAGGGGTTTTACTGGTGTGATTCTCTGGAGGTTCAGGGGTTTTACTGGTGTGATTCTCTCTGGGGGTACAGGGGTTTTACTGGTGTGATTCTCTCTGGAGGTTCAGGGGTTTTACTGCTGTGATTCTCTCTGGAGGTACAGGGTTTTACTGGTGTGGTTCTCTCTGGAGGTACAGGGGTTTTACTGGTGTGATTCTCTCTGGAGGTACAGGGGATTTACTGGTGTGATTCTCTCTGGGGGTACAGGGGTTTTACTGGTGTGATTCTCTCTGGGGGTACAGGGGTTTTACTGGTGTGATTCTCTGGAGGTACAGGGTTTTACTGGTGTGATTCTCTGGAGGTTCAGGGGTTTTACTGGTGTGATTCTCTCTGGGGGTGCAGGGGTTTTACTGGTGTGATTTTCTCTGGGGGTACAGGGGTTTTACTGGTGTGATTATCTGGAGGATCAGGGTTTTACTGGTGTGATTCTCTGGGGGTTCAGGGGTTTTACTGGTGTGATTCTCTCTGGGGGTGCAGGGGTTTTACTGGTGTGATTTTCTCTGGGGGTACAGGGGTTTTACTGGTGTGATTCTCTGGAGGTTCAGGGGTTTTACTGGTGTGATTCTCTCTGGGGGTGCAGGGGTTTTACTGGTGTGATTTTCTCTGGGGGTACAGGGGTTTTACTGGTGTGATTATCTGGAGGATCAGGGATTTTACTGGTGTGATTCTCTCTGGGGGTACAGGGGTTTTACTGGTGTGATTCTCTGGAGGTTCAGGGGTTTTACGGGTGTGATTCTCTGGAGGTTCAGGGGTTTTACTAGTGTGATTCTCTCTGGGGGTACAGTGGTTTTACTGGTGTGATTCTCTCTGGAGGTTCAGGGGTTTTACTGGTGTGATTCTCTCTGGAGGTTCAGGGGTTTTACAGGTGTGATTCTCTCTGGGGGTACAGGGGTTTTACTGGTGTAATTCTCTCTGGGGGTTCAGGGGTTTTACTGGTGTGATTCTCTCTGGAGGTTCAGGGGTTTTACTGGTGTGATTCTCTGGAGGTACAGGGTTTTACTGGTGTGATTCTCTGGAGGTTCAGGGGTTTTACTGGTGTGATTCTCTCTGGGGGTGCAGGGGTTTTACTGGTGTGATTTTCTCTGGGGGTACAGGGGTTTTACTGGTGTGATTATCTGGAGGATCAGGGATTTTACTGGTGTGATTCTCTCTGGGGGTACAGGGGTTTTACTGGTGTGATTCTCTGGAGGTTCAGGGGTTTTACTGGTGTGATTCTCTCTGGAGGTTCAGGGGTTTTACTGGTGTGATTCTCTGGAGGTTCAGGGGTTTTACCGGTGTGATTCTCTCTGGAGGTTCAGGGGTTTTACTGGTGTGATTCTCTCTTGAGGTTCAGGGGTTTTACTGGTGTGATTCTCTGGAGGTTCAGGGGTTTTACTGGTGTGATTCTCTCTGGGGGTTCAGGGGTTTTACTGGTGTGATTCTCTCTGGAGGTTCAGGGGTTTTACTGGTGTGATTCTCTGGAGGTTCAGGGGTTTTACTGGTGTGATTCTCTCTGGAGGTTCAGGGGTTTTACTGCTGTGATTCTCTCTGGGGTACAGGGTTTTACTGGTGTGATTCTCTCTGGAGGTTCAGGGGTTTTACTGGTGTGATTCTCTGGAGGTTCAGGGGTTTTACTGGTGTGATTCTCTCTGGGGGTGCAGGGGATTTACTGGTGTGATTCTCTCTGGGGGTACAGGGG
Organism: Oncorhynchus clarkii lewisi; assembly: GCF_045791955.1. Lineage (NCBI taxonomy): Eukaryota > Metazoa > Chordata > Actinopteri > Salmoniformes > Salmonidae > Oncorhynchus > Oncorhynchus clarkii. The sequence continues at coordinate 15,722,847 of NC_092178.1, read as the reverse complement.
TTTTACTGGTGTGATTCTCTGGAGGATCAGGAGTTTTCCTGGTGTGATTCTCTCTGGGGGTACAGGGGTTTTACTGGTGTGATTCTCTTGAGGTTCAGGGGTTTTACTGGTATGAATCTCTCTGGGGGTTCAGGGGTTTTACTGGTGTGATTCTCGCTGGAGGTACAGGGTTTTACTGGTGTGATTCTCTCTGGAGGTTCAGGGATTTTACTGGTGTGATTCTCTGGAGGTTCAGGGGTTTTACTGGTGTGATTCTCTCTGGGGGTACAGGGTTTTACTGGTGTGGTTCTCTCTGGGGGTTCAGGGGTTTTACTGGTTTGATTCTCTCTGGAGGTACAGGGGTTTTACTGGTGTGATTCTCTCTGGGGGTACAGGGGTTTTACTGGTGTTATTCTCTCTGGGGGTACAGGGGTTTTACTGGTGTGATTCTCTCTGGAGGTTCAGGGGTTTTACTGGTGTGATTCTCTCTGGAGGTTCAGGGGTTTTACTGGTGTTATTCTCTGGAGGTTCAGGGGTTTTACTGGTGTGATTCTCTGGAGGTTCAGGGGTTTTACTGGTGTGATTCTCTCTGGGGGTACAGGGGTTTTACTGGTGTGATTCTCTCTTGAGGTTCAGGGGTTTTACTGCTGTGATTCTCTCTGGAGGTACAGGGTTTTACTGGTGTAGTTCTCTCTGGAGGTACAGGGGTTTTACTGGTGTGATTCTCTCTGGAGGTACAGGGGTTTTACTGGTGTGATTCTCTCTGGAGGTTCAGGGGTTTTACTGGTGTGATTCTCTCTGGAGGTTCAGGGGTTTTACTGGTGTGATTCTCTGGAGGTTCAGGGGTTTTACTGGTGTGATTCTCTCTGGGGGTACAGGGGTTTTACTGGTGTGATTCTCTCTGGAGGTTCAGGGGTTTTACTGCTGTGATTCTCTCTGGAGGTACAGGGTTTTACTGGTGTGGTTCTCTCTGGAGGTACAGGGGTTTTACTGGTGTGATTCTCTCTGGAGGTACAGGGGTTTTACTGGTGTGATTCTCTCTGGGGGTACAGGGGTTTTACTGGTGTTATTCTCTCTGGGGGTACAGGGGTTTTACTGGTGTGATTCTTTCTGGAGGTTCAGGGGTTTTACTGGTGTGATTCTCTGGAGGTTCAGGGGTTTTACTGGTGTGATTCTCTCTGGGGGTTCAGGGGTTTTACTGGTGTGATTCTCTCTGGGGGTACAGGGTTTTACTGGTGTGATTCTCTCTGAGGATTCAGGGGTTTTACATGTGTGATTCTCTCTGGGTGTACAGGGTTTTACTGGTGTGATTCTCTCTGGGGGTTCAGGGGTTTTACTGGTGTGATTCTCTCTGGGGGTTCATGGGTTTTACTGGTGTGATTCTCTCTGGGGGTTCAGGGGTTTAGTAACTCTGGCACTCTGTTTGTAGTTGTTTGTCCCAATCTGTTGTTCCCAACCTATTTTCACACTGTTTTTGTATCTCAATGTTTGATATGTGTTTTCTCTACTAACCCATATCTCTTTTCCCTAGTTCTACAGAGCCCTCCACTGAGAATAGCCCAGAGAGGCTCAAGGCCAAGGTATGTGTGTGAAGAGAAACCCAAACTGTGCGTCTGTAGTGGTACTAGACTAGCCAGGTCCCATGATGTACATACAGTAACTCTTCTGTCGTTGTGTAGATGATAGGCTGATGTTTGGCTTCAGCACAGACAGTATGGTTACCAGGCTAGTACTGGACCATGTGAGTTTAAACTATTGACATTGATTAAATACTGTAGACTCTGGTTGTGTCCAAAATTGCACCCTCTCCCCTACATAGTGCCCTGGTCAAACATAGTGTACTATGTAGGGGAGAGGGTGCTATTTGGGAAACCAACATTGATTCAAAACTGTTGGCACGGTGATCAGAATCAGGGCATCTACATGATAATACGTATTGACAGTGCTCACTGATGTGTTCTAATGCAGATAATACCTAAAGGCTATTTATTGTGTTGCATATTGTTTGTTCACGTTGCATTGATTTAACCTGTGTCTGGTTTTGATGCGTTTAACATAAATCTCTTACTTGGCCCCACTTCTTCTCCTATTCATATGACTTGGTATTGTATTTATTCTTGTTTGCTCCAATCATACCCAATCAAACAGAATACGAACAAGTACTGTACATAGCAGGGCATGACACGGTCTAATTAGCCTATTCATATTGTACTTCATCAAAGTTAATTTCAGTAATTTACACAAATATAGATGTTGGATTAGACTGAAGTGAATTAAATCCAATGGAAATCTGAACAGTAATGAATCATTCATAATTTCTTCAAGAATGTGAATCAGCATTTATTTTGTTATTTTCATTTCAGAGGTTAGGTTTTTGCGTAACAGCATTTCTCTTTCAATCACTGGCTGTTTGATTTGTCCATAGTAATGGGGAAATCACTTCAATATAATACCACATTTTTTGCATAGTATCTAGTCTTTCATCCTTGATACATAACCTTAAGGCAGAGATCGGCAACAGTCGGCCCGTGGGCCAAAACCGGCCCGCAAGTGATTTTGTTTTGCCCCCCAAAGTTTATAGTAAAATAAATACTTTAAAATCAGCTGGAATTCAGCTTAAAATGTGTTTAATTTAGGAAATCTGTTCCCAAGTATTCAAGTATTTATTTTTGAAATACAATCTCTTTCTGGGCTTAGTTGTGGTCAATTTGTAGTGTACAAATTGTTATAATTATTTCCTGGCCATCCCCACCAACAAAAGTCATCCCGGGGCTGAATCTAGCTGCCTACCGCTCCCCTAAGGTGAGGTTCAAGTGATGTATCTCTCTCTCTTCTCACAAACCTCAAGGCTGCACAACAGGGAATCACTAATGGATGGTGTGCATCTGGCTCAAGCTTTTCACCCCAAAAAAGCAGCTAGTTACTGAGCTCAGTGGATCCAATCTGGCCACAGACAAGAGAATCAGACATACTTACAGTACCTCAAATCACAAGGAGGGTTATGTTTGTGCAGACATCTAATGAAGGCTAACGCTGACACCATGTTGACTAAGGAAAGCCCACCTTGGGCGGAAGGTAGGTAGGTCTGGCCAGCTGTAAGCTTCAGAGATTAAGATGCCCCCAGTCTGTCTGCCAGACAGAGTTTATTATTGTTATCACTGGGGACAGGGAGAACTACTGAGGTCTCGCAGGTAAACACACACATAAACACACATGCATGCGCACATGCCTGTTCGTCACACACACACACACTCACACATGCACATACACAGACCGACATATGCGCATACACACACACTCACCCACACTCTCTCTCACACACACTGCTGAGAGAAGATGACTCAGTTCAGCTACAGATCCCCAAACAACAACTCAAACCACAGTAAAATTGCTTAATAATGCAGTATAATATCAAAGTTATATTTCATTACGTCACATCATTGAATAATACAATATGTCTCTGAATTAGCGATAAGTCCACAGAATATGTATGTAACAGTCCGTCCTGTCTAGTCCATCTATTCATTTTGTAATCAGCAGCAAATTACATCAACAATGGAATTTAGTTGCTTTGGATTAAAAACATCACACAACAAAAATGAATTTCTGTGTGTTGAGAGGGGAATACAATATGTGAGATGGGCTCCTGAGTGGTGCAGCGGTCTAAGGCACTGCATCTCCATGCTAGAGGTGTCACTACAGACTTTGGTTCGATTCCAGGCTGTATCACAACCGGACGTGAATGGGAGTCCCATAGGGCGGCGCCCAGGTTTGGCCAGGGTAGGCCGTCATTGTAAATAAGAATTTGTTGTTAACTGACTTGCCTAGTTAAATAAAGGTAAAAACAAAAAGTCTGGGCATGAAATGGCCCACAAACTGTTGACCAGGGCCCATAGGGCACTATATAGGGAATAGGATGCCATTTTGGATGTAAACAATGTTTTGACTAAGGACTAATAGACTTCTGCATGGTGTTGTTCTCCATAGGTTCCTGTGGTGAAGGATGATCTGAGTGTCAGCAGTAGCAGCTCAGTGGAGGTCAGTGGTCTGCTGACTGAAGCCAAGATGTCCGGTCGCTCACACACCCTGGTGCTCTCCTCAGACGAGGTGAGAAACAAAGATTTGATCTCACATAAAGTTTCAACCCAGTATCAACAAGCAGTAGTTATTGAACTATATTTGAAGTGCTTATATTTCACCACATAGTGCTCCTGCCATGCCAAGTGTCCGGACTGTGTAACAATGGTGTTCGAATGACCTGTTTCCTTCCTTACAATTCCTTACAACTTATATTACATTTAACTAACTTTGATGTAAGCAACGGTAGGTTCACTATTCAGCCATTTTGTATCTTGTATGTACCCTGTAGCAGGGTCTCCCAAACTCGGTCCTGGGACCCCCCTGGGTGCATGTTTTGTTTCTTTCCTAGCACTACACAGCTGATTGAAATAATCTAAGCTTGATGATGAGTTGGTTATTTGAATCAGCTGTGTAGTGCTAGGACAAAAAAACTAAACATGCACCCAGGGGGCCCAGGACAGAGTTTGGCAGACCCTGCCCTGTAGGCCTGTAAAAAGGGCATCATTGCGAGCTACTGTGTTTTTGTATTGACTGGCCTCTCCTGTCCCGTTGTCCCCCGTGCTGCCATGTTCAGAGTCTGGATATGATAGATGAGGAGGTAGGATCTGGCTCTGAACGGCTAAAAGGAAATGTGTTTACATCACACGCCTCCATCCATCAATAATTCTCATATTGTTTTAACATACCGGTAGATACTCCAAAACCTTGGGACTGCATGTTTCTTATGTGATGTTCAGTCTTCAGCATGCTGTCAACACCTATTCTAAACATTTCGAAATTATTCATTTTAAATCACCCATCACTATGTGTTCGCTCTCGTCACTTCATGTGGAGAGAGAAATAATTGTTTAAGAAAGCTTGGATCTTTGTATACCTCCAAACGTGTGTGTGTGTGTGTATCTAGATCCTAGATGGGGGCCAGTGCCCCAAGCAGCACCAGTGGCAGAACCTCATTGTGACAGAGTGGACCTCCCAGCAGGTGTCCCGCTGGCTCATGGGACTAAACCTGGAGCAGTACATCCCAGATTTCATGGCCAAGAACGTAGACGGAGACCAGCTACTGCAGCTGGACAGTACTGAGCTCAAGGTAAAGAGCTGAAACCTGTGTAAATGTGCATATCCAGCTGTGTTAGTTACTTTGGGATTCAATCTGAGGTGCGCTATAGGGCACCACACTATACAGTTGACCCTGAAGCTTTGGGCCAAAGATATTAACTGTAAAAAAACAGGCTAAAATTGTTACAGCTCGTGATGTATTTTATTAGACCCTAGCTGCATTCCCTGCATGTGTATCTCTTCACTCACATCCCCCCCCGATCTCTGACCCTTGCCCTGTGTGTGTGTGTTGGTGTACAGACCCTTGGCGTTGCCTCCTCCCAGGACCGGGCTCTGATCAAGAAGAAGGCAAAGGACCTCAAGGTCCTGATGGAGAAGGCTCGGAGGAACCAGGAGAAACTGGACAAACAGCGAGAGAAGCTCCGTAAGAAAGAGCTGGAGCAGCAACAGAAACAGGCCCACGAACCCAGCAGCAAGGGCCACTCCGAGACAGCAGGGGGCGCAGCAAAGTAACCCACGGCTTTAAGACCTACCTCTCCTTGTCTGTCTACCAACAACCACTACAAAGTAGCATCTCCAGGGATAGAAACAGTCACCAGAACCACTGAGCTAAAATATCAGATGTATTATGTGATATGTCAATTGATATAACCAGAGATACTTTTAAGGAGGAGATGGGGAAACTCCAGTGGAATCGTATTAATGCTCATTGTGTACGTTGCCCATGTGTCGTCAATGGGCTCGTGGTGCATTCTCGGGGCGATTCTGGGACAAGGAGAGCTCAATTGGGTGCTGGGTCAAAAACCCAACATTGCAAATCTTTTCCCGAGATGTGAGATAATTAACTTGTTCTGTGTAATATCGTATAGCTTTGGAATCGTGACATTACGTACTTTTGAGGAAGATAGGCAGGTTTCTCGATTCATACCCTGACTTTGAGAATTGCGTGATGATTTGCTTAGCAACAGCGTGATGCAGCATGACAACGTGAATGCGATTGGTTAACAGTCTGCTGTTATACGTTCCTCCATTCATAGCCCAATGCGATTCCCATCTCCTCCTTTCTGTAATATCTCTAGTATAACACCTAACAGGACTTGAGTTCAGGCTGTGGAGTTCAGTGAACTACTATTGGAGGCTGTAGCGCTGGAGGCCGTCACGCTACTGTACCACCGAACAAATACCAAAATGACCAGACAGTTGGATAGTAAAGATGCTGCCCACCCACCTGCCTACCTTTCATCTCATTGTACATCCTCGTAGTGCAGCGTTTCCCAAACTCAGTCCTACGGATCCCACGGGGTGCACATTTTGTTTTTTGCCCTAACACTACACAGCTGATTCCAATAATCAAAGCTTGATGATTTCGTTGAAACCAAAACGTGCACCCCTTGGGGTCCTGAGGACCATGTTTTGGAAACACTGTCATAGTGTTTCCAAACCTCCACCTCCATTACATATTATTTATTTTACTGTAATTCAGGTTTATTTATTCATTCGGAAAACAGAAACCCCCAAATATATCAGCTTCACACCCATCTGTGTTCCTCCTCTTTTTATGATGTGTTATATAAAACACCTTTAGACATCATGACAATGTACATATATGATCATATAGAGAAGTCTAATGTGCCATTTTTTAGCAAATGAACATGTGCAGATAGATCGATGGATTTATGGAATCTGAATCTTCCCATCATAGTTCTGATGAAGCACATACTCTACAAATGACCTGTGTAGGGGATAGTGAATGCAATACCCAGATCTCACCACTAGGTGGGGCAACCAACACCTAGATCTCACCGCTAGGGGTCAGGGCTGTGTGGTGGATGATGGGGCAATACCCAGATCTAACCACTAGGTGGGGCAATACCTAGATCTCACCATTAGGGGTCAGGTCTGTGTAGTGGATGGTGGGGCAATATCCAGATCTCACCACTCTAGGGGTCAGGCCTGCTCCTTGACTCCTACTACTTGAGAATGATGGCAACACTGGAGCTACTCAAGAGGAACTGAAGTCTATTGAATAGACAAGTTTTACTGGAATAAGAACCAAGTTTGTGGGAGGAAAAAGTATTTATACTCCTTACTGGAACTACAATGGAGATCTCAACACTGGAATTCCAACTACTGTATGAACTAAACTATTTAGTTTGCTAACAGTAAACTGGCCTCTGCATCGCGTTAGAGCACTTCACACTATGAATGACTAAGGACTTAGTGAGTGGACTGATTCCACTTAGTGTGAAGTGAACAGTTCCATGAATTTGTAACATACCAGACCCTGCTCCAAAAACAGGACGATGACATTTCAAAGAGAACATAGTTTCATCAACCTGTTTTCAACCTCTTTCTGATACTCTCTAAATCGGGTTCTCAAAGTGGGGTTGCGGAGGTACAGTAAGGTTTAAGAGGACAGATCTAAAATATATACAGTACCTGTCAAAAGTTTGGACACACCTTACCAAATAGGGCTATATTCTGTATACCCCCCTACAAATGTCCCAAAACAACTGATTGGCTTAAACGCATGAAGAAGGAAAGAAATTCCACAAATGATCTTTTAACACGGCACACCTGTTAATTGAAATGCATTCCAGGTGACTACCTCGTGAAGCTGTTTGAGAGAATGCTGGAATCATCATTTGTTCATGTTTACATACATTGTATAGCCATTGAAATGTCTCCATGATGGTGATGCTGCTGTTGTAATGGAGTAATGTGGGGTAGGTGCAACATAAGACAAAACAATTACAAAGCTTTGAGTGAGAGGACTAACCGGTGTCTCCAAGTGGACACACACCTCTCTGAAGTGTTCACAGTTCCTAAGTAATTCCAATGCACTTTTATGACTCAAAAAGTCTTCAACTATAAGGTAGGGCGTTCAGCCACTCTGCCCAGAAAACGTGCTTTGGTGATGAAATGTCACTTCCTTATGTTACATAATACATTTGTACCAAGACAAATATGATTATTCATGTTCTGAATCTTTCAGTGGGGTCTTTCTCTAACATATCAAAGAGGTTGGATTTCATAACCTAACACATCTGTCAATAAACACCGAGCTCTGTTGACACAGCGGTGCAGGTTTCTCATAACAACTTTTTAGGATTTTACATTTTGTGGTTGTCTTCGTCAAAGTTGTTTCAGCGGGTTGCAAAAAGTTAAATTGGCGTGACGCGAACTGAATTAAATGTAAAGTAAAAAGCTTGATGTATGCTCGGCGCTCCGTTGACATTTCAAAGATATACGATTGTTTTTTAGAGAAATCTACTAAAACCAAGAATTAATATGAAAAGTCTATAATAAAATATGAAAATACTACATGTTATGTTTCAAAATCGATATCCATCTGACTTCTATATTGTTTTATGTCCCGATGTTTCGAGAAGAAAGATGAGTTCAACGGGAAAGTGAGTTTGTCAAGTAGACAGTAGCCTTCATTTTTGCACAGAATCCAGCCGAGCTGATGTGATGCAATTTTCCAGATTTTGTCAAACTTTTTTTCTCTGGCCTCCATTGATTTGAGTCACCGCAATTCTGGACATCCTACGTGGGTAAAAACTCCAATAACTTCTTAGAGGATTATCTATACATTTACACATTATATATCCAGTGTTCAAAATATGCCTTTTTAATTGGACACCCTATATAACGTTCTTTGTTTTGCTCTCCTACCTGTGCAAGAGGAACTAGAGCAAGCACACTTGTTTCGTTTGGAACATATCCCTGCATCCGGCCCTCGCAGAATTACTGTTTACGCAATCCAAAAACGGTCCATAAATCGCAATCTGGGTCAAGTGGGCATAATTTGAAAGCCTGTTCTATTGCCAGCATGACTAGCTAAATTATGAAATGCGACATTACAGTGTTAGGCTTTCACAATGCAATTCAGGGACACAGATCAGCATTTTGGTGCACATAGAAAGGGGTTGTGTGCATTCAGGTGCCTGTGCTGCGGTACATTTACTTCACAACAGACAAACATAGGCTCATTCTGTTCAGGACAACCCAGGGTATAACGCCATGTCATCTTGTAACCGTACATCAAACATAGTGATCATAAACATTGACACTGTATATGTCTTGAGTTTTATGATATGGAAATGTGAAGTGCACATTTAGACTCACAGGTGTTTGGCTTGCTTGTTTGACATCAAGGCAGTATTTATAATCCTCAATGTGTCATCTTTCAGAATACATAGAGTTCTCTTAATTTACAGCATTTCCCTCTCTCGGACAAAAACGTTGCCCAATTAGCTGCAGGGACGGGGCACGAGTTAGGACACCTGTCAAACCCATACAGAGCTGTGAAGTGTAGAGCCGGAGGTCTGACATCATGTATAGCATGTTACTGTACAGCCACTGCGTTCCAATTTAGGCATTTATCAGCGCCCAAATCTGCCATTTTCAACCCATATGGGGGTTAAAAGTATAGTTCACTCTCCCCAAAAAATACATAATCATCATCACGTTTTTTTCTCTTTACTGAAAGTGCTCTATCTTAACTTGACTGCTGAGTGAACTACCCTTTTAAAGGCAAGTGCTCTATCTTAACTTGACTGCTGAGTGAACTACCCTTTTAAAGGCAATTGTGTTGTGTGTTGGTGGATGTGATAAGAGCCAGAAATATGATACCTCCATGCAATGCCACTTAGATCACACTGGTATTAATGTTTATATGGTATGATTTATTATTTTATGTTAAAAACAAGGCATCTTGTATATCGTTTATAATAGCTTATGCAACATTAGTGTATTAACGCATCATTATAATATCAAGTAATTGTATGATTACCCTTTTGCCAAAAAGTTCTAAAACAAATGTTCATAAAGTGTTGTAAAAAGGAAAATGATGATCATCAAATCGAGTGATTACCAATGATTGAAGTTTGTATATTAACCTGATTTTAAATTGCATAACCTGAGCAAATCTCCCTCCTCTTCCATTGTTATTGTAGTTGCGGCATCCTTTCTCTCAATCTAGTCCAGTACTACTCTTATAACAGAGCGTCTGGTCTTATGACGAAACACTACTCCAACCTATTCCCAACGCTCACCTGCCCAGTCTACTGTTGGACAGCACTCTATGACTTTTGTATGTACAGTAAAAGTTGAAAGCAATATGCTGTATTATCCCTGAAGAAGCCTTGTTTTCTACTGCGTCAGTGTGCAGCTTGTGTACAGTTTGTGTGGGGCTGAGGGGGTGTTGATCTGTCCATGAGAATGTTCTGAGAGATAACCATGACTGCTAGGCTAGCTGCATTAGTTCACAAAAAAAGGCTGTGCTTCTTTTTCCCCTCTTTTTTCTAATTTTCTTTGCTCTCCCTCTTTTGCATTTTGAAAAGTTGAATCTGTCACACTGAATAAAATGGAACAGAGTCACTGTCATTGTTCTATCTTTTTCCATTTCCTCTTTTTTACTGTGTTTAGCCTCGTGCAGTCGTCCCGTTATTCATGTTGGAACCGTACTATGAAACCCTGTACAAAAAAACAACATGTTGAAGGTAAAGCTTTTACATATTTTTCTCATGTCCCTTCCTAGCTCTGGTCCAGGGCGATAGTGCACGTTCCTCTAGTCTAGTACACTCGGAGGCAACTCGTCGTTGTTGTCATAGCGTGATGGACCAGAGCTAGTCCTGTAGCTGTTTGAAGAACCCCAGGATGTCTGTGTAAGCTTACTACGATGCACCATTTATGACATCATCAGAAGGTGCCTCCATGCCTTTGTGAGGGCAGTAGTAACACCAGGAGAAGAGAAGGAACAGTGAGGAGCTGCTGACCCACAGACAGCAGACTGTTAGGAGGATCAAGGCCGTTTCTTGGAGGCCCTACAGACCAACAACAAAGTGGAGGTCCTGGAGATACTCTACACTGCTGCTAGAGGTGGAGGACAAACACATGGTCCTGGCCTCATACAAGCAAGGCAGGGTTGTGCTAGCTTATGGTTGTCCTAGTCCGTTTTGATTCCAGACTAGGGTTGTGCATGGTAGGAGTATGCAGGAACTAAGGTAAAGGCATGGTTGTGATCAAATTCACGCATGGTAAAGCTGTATCCTACTGACACTGTTGACTGACTAATGTAGGCCTCCATGTGTGGTTGGTTGGGGATTTGATAGATCACACATATCAGCTTGTAAATAGTATGGGCATTGTGTTAACTCTAGCACAGGAGGCTGGTCGCACTTCATTGGGGAGAACGGGCTCTGGTAATGACTGGTGGCTCCATTCCGGCCCTCATTCTTTTATTATTTCACCTTTATTTAACCAGGTAGGCCAGCTGAGAACATAGTTGTCATTTACAACTGCGGCCTGGCCAAGATAAAGGCCATCCTCCCCTCAGCAGCCTTCTGTGGACTCTATACACACCTAATGAACAGTCTCCAACTGCTACATCTGATACTCAGGGCATTGGTAGCAGCTTTGTGGCTACCTTGTTCTTTGCATTTGTTTAGATAGGGTGTGGTGGGTTATTTAACTGTCAACAGTGCTTACACAGGCAAAGAGGAGTACTGTAGGATACCACCCACTGGAGGGCGCTAGACCTCCACCAGACCCACTTAGAGTACACTGAGTAGGATGCTTTTACAGAGATATAAACTGTGAACAGGGAGAGTTTATAGAGTTGGAAAGGGATGTAAAGATGATAGACTTCTTGTTGTCATTCTCCTCATGCATGCAGGTATATTCACTCCTGCACTTTGTGCCACCTTATATAACAATGTAAAGGAACATACAGTTGAAGTCAGAAGTTTATATGCACCTTAGCCAAATACATTTAAACTCAGGTTGTCACAATTCCTGACATTTAATCTGAGTAAAAATTCCCTGTCTTAGGTCAGTTAGGATCACCACTTTATTTTAATAATGTGAAATGTCAGAATAATAGTAGAGAGAATGATTTATTTCACCTTTTATTTCTTTCATCACATTCCCAGTGGGTCAGACGTTTACTTACACTCAATTAGTATTTGGTAGCAATGCCTTTAAATTGTTGAACTTGGGTCAAATGTTTCAGGAATTCCTTCCACAAGCTTCCCACAATAAGTTGGGTGAATTTGGGCCCATTCCTCCTGACAGAGCTGGTGTAACTGAGTCAGTTTGTAGGCCTCCTTGCACGCACACGCTTTTTCAGTTTTGCCCACACATTTTCTATAGGATTGAGGTCAGGGCTTTGTGATGGCCACTCCAATACCTTGACTTTGTTGTTGTTAAGCCATTTTGCCACAACTTTGGAAGTATGCTTGGGGTCATTGTCCATTTGGAAGACCCATTTGCGACCAAGCTTTAAACTGATGTCTTGAGATGTTGCTTTAATATATCCACATTTTGTGAAGTGCACCAGTCCCTCTTGCAGCAAAGCACCCCCACAAAATGATGCTGCCACACCCGTGCTTCACAGTTGGGATGGGGTTCTTCGGCTTGCAAGCCTCCCCCTTTTTCCTCCAAACATAACAATGGTCATTATGGCCAAACAGTTCTATTTTTGTTTCATCAGACCAGAGGACATTTCTCCAAAAAGTATGATCTTTGTGGCTTTTTTATGGTGGTTTTGGAGCAGTGGCTTCTTCCTTGCTGAGCGGTCTTTCAGGTTATGCCAATATAGGACTCGTTTTACTGTGGATATAGATACTTTTGTACCTGTTTCCTCCAGCATCTTCACATTGTCCTTTGCTGTTGTTCTGGGATTGATTTGCACGTTTTGCACCAAAGTACGTTCATCTCTAGGAGACAGAACACGTCTCCTTCCTGAGTGGTATGACGGCTGCATGGTTCCATTGTGTTTATACTTGTGTACTATTGTTTATACAGATGAATGTGGTACCTTCATGCGTTTGGAAATTGCTCCCAAGAATGAACCAGACTTGTGGAGGTCTACAATTTTCTTTCTGAGGTCTTGGCTGATTTCTTTTGATGTTCCCGTGATGTCAAGCAAAGAGGCACTGAGTTTGAAGGTAGGCCTTGAAATACATCCACAGGTACACCTCCAATTGACTCAAATGATGTCAATTAGCCTATCAGAAGCTTCTAAAGCCATGACATCATTTTCTGGAATTTTCCAAGTTGTTTAAAGGCACAGTCAACTTAGTGTATGTAAACTTCTGATCCACTGGAATTGTGATATAGTGAATTATAAGTGAAATAATCTGTCTGTAAACAATTGTTGGAAAAATGACTTGTGTCATGCACAAAGTAGATGTTCGAACCTACTTACCAAAACTATAGTTTGTTAACAAGAAATTTGCGGAGTGGTTGAAAAACGAGTTTTAATGACTCCAACCTAAGTGTATGTAAACTTCCGACTTCAACTGTACATACTCCTGCTATTAGGCAGTGTGAATGAATGTGCAAGAGACATTCAGACACTCTTGGTGGAAAATGTAGGCTCAATAATGATTGCAACAAGTTCATATTTTTAATGTATGTTTTCACTGCTCTATGTTTCTGTTTGCCGGACTACAAGCTGGAGTGTTCATTAGTGATGGCCTTTCCCTGTGTGATGTACAACTCACTGGAGAAAGCCCTGGTGCTGCTGCAATAACAGGAAGCCCAATGGGAAGACCCAGCTTCACGTGGCCCGTATGGTCGCTCACTGCCACTGTGTGGCCCTGTAATTGAGGGTCAACAGCCTGTCTCTGAGTGGACACACACCACTACTGTACTGTCCCACTGGGCACACACTGGTTGAATCAATGTTGTTTCCACGTCATTTCAATAAAATTACGTTGAACCAACATGGAATAGAATGAAGCATACTAGTGTTCAGTGCAGGTCAAATCGTGTTATGTTCAGGTTGCCATGTCTTTGGATAATGCAAAATCAGATGATTATGAAGGCATTTTCTACTTCCATGCCTCCCTCCCTCCCTACAGGGGTCATTGTGAACAAGCCCAGACGGGGACACACCTTTACACACGGCAACGCGCCTGGCGATCCCTGAGCTGGTGGTTCTCTACATTTCCCACGGGGCCAAGGTGGACGCGGTCAACTCCCTCCAGGAGATTCCCCTGATCACTGCAGCCTTCTGGGCCCTGGACAGTCCACCACCAGGTCTGTGGAACCTGGACAGTCCTACTGTGAGGACCGCCACCTGGTCTGTGGAACCTGGACAGTCCTACTGTGAAGACCGCCACACGGTCTGTGGAACCTGGACAGACCTACTGTGAGGACTGCCACCTGGTCTGTGGAACCTGGATAGTCCTCCTGTGAGGACCGCCACCTGGTCTGTGGAACCTGGACAGTCCTACTGTGAGGACCGCCACACGGTCTGTGGAACCTGGACAGACCTACTGTGAGGACCGCCACCTGGTCTGTGGATCCTGGACAGTCCTACTGTGAGGACCGTCACCTGGTCTGTGGAACCTGGACAGTCCTACTGTGAGGACCGCCACCTGGTCTGTGGAACCTGGACAGTCCTACTGTGAGGACCGCCACCTGGTCTGTGGAACCTGGACAGACCTACTGTGAGGACCGCCACCTGGTCTGTGGAACCTGGACAGTCCTACTGTGAGGACCGCCACCTGGTCTGTGGAACCTGGACAGACCTACTGTGAGGACCGCCACCTGGCTGTAGAACCTGGACAGACCTACTGTGAGGACCGCCACCTGGTCTGTGGAACCTGGACAGTCTTACTGTGAGGACCGCCACCTGGTCTGTGGAACCTGGACAGTCTTACTGTGAGGACCGCCACCTGGTCTGTGGAACCTGGACAGTCCTACTGTGAGGACCGCCACCTGGTCTGTGGAACCTGGACAGACCTACTGTGAGGACCGCCACCTGGTCTGTTGAACCTGGACAGAACTACTGTGAGGACCGCCACCTGGTCTGCCGCGTGCTGCAGGATCATGGAGCAGGTGAAAGGGAATTGGGTGTTCTGGCCAGGTCACCCCTGACGGATGAGGTTTGGGACCGTATCAAGCGTCTGAGTCCTGATCCAGTATCAGATCTCCCCTGTCCTTGTTACCTTATTGATTGTGATCTTAAAGGCAAAACTGATCCTAAAGCAGCACTACACTCGGAGACGCTTGACACATACGGCCCCTCATGAGGCTTGGATTCATATGATTGTTCACCCAGTTGAATATGATCTGATTGAAAGGTTGAAATTGCAGGATGCATTGTTCACCTTGTCGGATGCATTGTCATTAGGATGCAAATTGCTTTGTTTTGCTGTCTCATCTAAGGTTGCAAAGGTAGGGTATTACTGGAAACTCAAAGTTAACCAGTAAACTACCAGAATTTTGGTAATTTTTTATATTTTTTATTCTATAAAATGACATCTAGTGGCAGGCATGCCATGAGTGTCCCAGTGCTGTGTAAATCAGGACAAGCACATCAAACCACCAACCAGTGGAAATCATCCATTCCTGAATCCTTCTACAAGGTAACCCACAAAATACAGTATCAAATCCTTATTGTCGGATTATACAGTATTAAACCAATCGAAATGGTGCTAACTTTGTTGCACACAAATCAGGCACCATATATCAGGACCAGTCTAAGATAAAAAATACATAAAAAGGATTCAAGATGATATCATCACTCTCAAAGGGATTATGCACTGACATTCATTTATCCTCCATATTATAACGAATTGGAACACGGATCCGCGACTGTTACGCCAAGAGATCCGAACATTTTAACGAGATCGCTATGTGTTGGGTTAAGGTCGCTACAATGTGTAGCCTAGCGGTTAGCCTGGTGTGCTCCTTCTTCAGTCTATTGTATTGATCTCAGTAGCATACCACTGCCTTACAGTCGAGGTTAGCACTGGGTAAAACACACTAACTGGATATCCTGATCTTAGACTGGTGAGTCTATTGTGATAATGACATATGAGGGCGTTGGTCTTCTTTGGTCCCACATGGTGGATTGTCTCAGTCTGACAGCTTGATTAATGTATGTCACAGTCTGGCAGCAGAAGCCTCACCAGAGCCTCCATACTACCATAGCCCTCACCAGAGCCTCTCCACTACCATAGCCCTCACCAGAGCCTCTCCACTACCATAGCCCTCACCAGAGCCTCTCCACTACCATAGCCCTCACCAGAGCCTCTCCACTACCATAGCCCTCACCAGAGCCTCCCACTACCATAGCCCATACCAGAGCCTCTACACTACCATAGCCCTCACCAGAGCCTCCCCATTACCATAGCCCACACCAGAGCCTCTACACTACCATAGCCCTCACCAGAGCCTCCACACTACCATAGCCCTGACTAGAGCCTCTACACTACCATAGCCCACACCAGAGCCTCTACACTACCATAGCCCTCACCAGAGCCTCCACACTACCATAGCTCTGACTAGCGCCTCTACACTACCATAGCCCTCACCAGAGCCTCTATACTACCATAGCCCTGACCAGAGCCTCTCCACTAACCATAGCCCTGACCAGAGCCTCCACTACCATAGCCCTGACCAGAGCTTCTCCACTACCATAGCCCTGACCAGAGCCTCTCCACTACCATAGCCCTGACTAGAGCCTCTCCACTACCATAGCCCTGACTAGAGCCTCTCCACTACCATAGCCCTCACCAGAGCCTCTACACTACCATAGCTCTCACCAGAGCCTCTACACTACCATAGCCCTCAACATAGCCTCTACACTACCATAGCCCTGACTAGAGCCTCTCCACTACCATAGCCCTCACCAGAGCCTCTACACTACCATAGCCCTCACCAGAGCCTCTATACTACCATAGCCCTGACCAGAGCCTCTCCACTAACCATAGCCCTGCCCAGAGCCTCTCCACTACCATAGCCCTAACCAGAGCTTCTCCACTACCATAGCCCTGACCAGAGCCTCTCCACTACCATAGCCCTGACTAGAGCCTCTCCACTACCATAGCCCTCACCAGAGCCTCTATACTACCATAGCCCTGACCAGAGCCTCTCCACTAACCATAGCCCTGACCAGAGCCTCTCCACTACCATAGCCCTGACCAGAGCTTCTCCACTAACCATAGCCCTGACCAGAGCCTCTACACTACCATAGCCCTCACCAGAGCCTCTATACTACCATAGCCCTGACCAGAGCCTCTCCACTACCATAGCCCTGACCAGAGCCTCTCCACTACCATAGCCCTGACTAGAGCCTCTCCACTACCATAGCCCTCACCAGAGCCTCTACACTACCATAGCTCTCACCAGAGCCTCTACACTACCATAGCCCTCAACATAGCCTCTACACTACCATAGCCCTGACTAGAGCCTCTCCACTACCATAGCCCTCACCAGAGCCTCTACACTACCATAGCCCTCACCAGAGCCTCTATACTACCATAGCCCTGACCAGAGCCTCTCCACTAACCATAGCCCTGACCAGAGCCTCTCCACTAACCATAGCCCTGACCAGAGCCTCTCCACTACCATAGCCCTAACCAGAGCTTCTCCACTACCATAGCCCTGACCAGAGCCTCTCCACTACCATAGCCCTGACTAGAGCCTCTCCACTACCATAGCCCTCACCAGAGCCTCTATACTACCATAGCCCTGACCAGAGCCTCTCCACTAACCATAGCCCTGACCAGAGCCTCTCCACTACCATAGCCCTGACCAGAGCTTCTCCACTAACCATAGCCCTGACCAGAGCCTCTACACTACCATAGCCCTCACCAGAGCCTCTATACTACCATAGCCCTGACCAGAGCCTCTCCACTACCATAGCCCTGACCAGAGCCTCTCCACTACCATAGCCCTGACCAGAGCTTCTCCACTAACCATAGCCCTGACCAGAGCCTCTACACTACCATAGCCCTCACCAGAGCCTCTATACTACCATAGCCCTGACCAGAGCCTCTATACTACCATAGCCCTGACCAGAGCCTCTCCACTACCATAGGGGAAATAGACTGGGTGGATTCTGTACTTCCCCAAAGCAACTATCAGTGATGTGTGTACTGTGCTTGTGTGTGTGTTTAAAATTATATACTCCCCCTCAGCAACAGTCACTGAATATGCAGGTCGGTGTGTGTGTGTGGCAAAGGAGGCTGGTGGGAGGAGCTATAGGAAGACTGGCTCATTGTAATGGTTGGAATTTAATAAAATGAATAGTATTAATGGATGTCTCAGTCTGACAACTGGATTAATGGATGTCTCAGTCTGACAGCTGGATGAATGGATGTCTCAGTCTGACAGCCTAATGAATGGATGTCTCAGTCTGACAGCTGGATTAATGGATGTCTCAGTCTGACAACTGGATGAATGGATGTCTCAGTCTGACAGCTGGATTAATGGATGTCTTAGTCTGACAGCTGGATTAATGGATGTCTTAGTCTGACAGCTGGATTAATGGATGTCTCAGTCTGACAGTTGAAGCCTCTTTCAGACATTAATACTGGATGTCCTGTTGTTGTGACAGCAAGGATTCACTGCAGCTTCAGACTCTCCCTCCTTCCTTCTCTCCCTCCTTCCCTCTCTCCTTCTCTCCCTCCTTCTCTCCTTCCCTCCCTCCCTGGGTAACCATGACTCACCACTGCAGTTTCTTTTTAGAAGTTGGGATTTCACCCAGCAACTAGCACATGCTCTCATGTGCTCTTATCAAAAGGACAACTACTTGGCAGTTCACTCAACAAGACATTTCTGTGTGTTTCCACTTGATTGTGAAGTGTTGCACAGACATCATCACAGGAACTTGCTATCTTTAGTTCTAAGAATACTCTGATAAAGACTGCGTTATCTAAGATTGTTTTATTTAGTATTCTTTTTGTATCTAATTTAGGCTACTGCAATCTGTGTTTACATTTCCCCATAGATAGACAATAGAACATTTTGGTGGGAATGTATGAGTCCTTGAGTCCTGTCAGTCACGGTAAGAGAGTTAAATTAGCATAAATGTGCAGTAGCCTAGAGCATGCACTTGGACACTTACATACGCTGCCTTCAGAAAGTATCCACACGACTTGACTTTTTCCACATTTTGTTGTGCTACAGCCTGAATATAAAATGTTGATTTTGTGTCACTGGTCTACACGCAATATTGTAAAAGTCTAATTATGTTTTTCAAAAAACTAAAAACTGAAATGTCTTGAGTCAATAAGTATTCAACCCCTTTGATATAGAGGGCCTAAATACATTCAGTTGTACAAATGTGCTTAGTTCATTTTAATTTCACCTTTATTTAACCAGGTAGGCCAGTTGAGAACAAGTTCTCATTTACAACTGCGACCTGGCTTAACAAGTCACATAATAAGTTGCATGGACTGATGACTACCTCCTCTCTGTACCTGACACATACAATTATCTGTAAGCTCCTTCAGTCAAGCTAATAATGTGCAAATACAAAGACCAGGGAAGTTTTCCAATGCCTTGCAAAGAAGGGAACCTATAGTTATATTAGGTAAATATAAAAAAGGCAGACATTGAATATCCCTTTGAGCATGGTGAAGTTATTAATGACACTTTGGATGGTGTATCAATACACCCAGTCACTACAAAGATACAGGCGTCCTTCCTAACTCAGTTGCTGGAGAGGAAGGAAACTGCTCAGGGATTTCACCATGAAGCCAATGGTGACTTTAGAACAGTGAGAGTTTACTGGCTGTGATAGGAGAAAACTGAGGATGGATCAACAACATTGTATATATCCACAATACCAACCTAAATAACAGAGTAAAAAGAAGGAAGCCTGTACAGAATACCAATATTCCAAAACTTGCATCCTGTTTGTAATAAGGCACTGATGTAAAACTGCTAAAAATATGTCCTGAATACAAAACTTTTCAAACACACCCTCCTCTCCCTTCCTATATAAGCCCTTGACGACAACATAACTTCCTATTCCAATGAGGTAGGATGACGATCCTATGTCAGAATGGTTCAGATAAAATTACAGAACGAAGCCAACATCAGCATGAGCTGTGGTTGCGAATGGTATGAACTTTGACCTCTTATTCACGACAGAAGTGATACCTCCTAGCCGTTGAGTTAGCGACCGCAGCTGCAAACGCAGGTTAGGAAGGAACAGACAGAGTATCCCATCTACCACACAACGACGTTACTACAACTTATCCAAGTGACCACCAGAGACATTCTTCAAAGGACAGAGGACTCAGTTTGGCAACAAGGTCTTCCATCTACCACCAACCTACTGAAGCGCAGCTCAGAGTAAATATTTTCCTTTTCCAAATGGGTGGTAATTTAGAATGCATAAGATACTGTATTTACGATAGCACAGCTTCGCCTTTGTTCCTGTCTTCCCGCTCTTTCACTCAACCCAGCCCCCTTTCCTTTGTGTAACAAGCTGTCATATCTGTTCCGCCCGCTAGGGACGTTTTCCTTTATGACGTAAAGAATTTTCCAGGTATAATTAATTATTTGTATATGTAGTTATGTGTGATTGGTTAGGTATTTAGTAAATCAATAATTAAACACAATTTTGTATTGCTGATTCAAACTGTTAGCCAGGGTTCTTGCAGATAACCAAGAATTTACAACTTTCAGATTATGAGACTGAAGTAAAATGACGATTGATATTGACTGCTATTGATGTAAAATATTACTGGATCTTTAAGAGTTTATTCGGAAGATAACAGCTCTATAAATATTATTTTGTGGTGCCCGACTCTCTAGTTAATTACATTTACATGATTAGCTCAATCAGTTGATATTAATTACGGATAAATTATTTTATAGAATAGCATGTCTTAGCAATTAATCCGGCATAGCCAAAGACACGACAGTGGGTACTAGACTTGGTCTAAAGGTGCTCTAGTTGTAGGGTGGGTACTAGACTGTGTCTAAAGGTGCTTTAGTTGTAGGGTGGGCACTAGACTGTCTAAAGGTCCTCTAGGGTGGGTACTAGACTGTGTTTAATGGTCCTCTAGGGTGGGTACTAGACTGTGTTTAATGGTCCTCTAGAGTGGGTACTAGAATGTGTTTCAAGGTGCTCTAGTTGTAGGGTGGGTACTAGACTGTGTCTAAAGGTGCTCTAGTTGTAGGGTGGGCACTAGATTGTCTAAAGGTCCTCTAGGGTGGGTACTAGACTGTGTTTAAAGGTCCTCTAGTTGTAGGGTGGGTACTAGACTGTCTAAAGGTGCTCTAGTTGTAGGGTGGGTACTAGACTGTGTTTAATGGTCCTCTAGGGTGGGTACTAGACTGTGTTTAATGGTCCTCTAGAGTGGGTACTAGAATGTGTTTAAAGGTCCTCTAGTTGTAGGGTGGGTACTAGACTGTCTAAAGGTGCTCTAGTTGTAGGGTGGGCACTAGATTGTCTAAAGGTCCTCTAGGGTGGGTACTAGACTGTGTTTAAAGGTCCTCTAGTTGTAGGGTGGGTACTAGACTGTCTAAAGGTGCTCTAGTTGTAGGGTGGGTACTAGACTGTGTTTAATGGTCCTCTAGGGTGGGTACTAGACTGTGTTTAATGGTCCTCTAGAGTGGGTACTAGACTGTGTTTAAAGGTCCTCTAGGGTGGGCACTAGACTGTGTTTAAAGGTACTCTAGGGTGGGCCCTAGACTGTGTTTAAAAGGTCCTCTAGGATGGGCACTAGACTGTGTTTAAAGGTGCTCTAGTTGTAGGGTGGGTACTAGACTGGGCAGGGTGCCCCATATCCCATCGTCTATTTTAAAGCTTATTGGGAATTTGACATCTGACTTCTCCCTGCGGGCCACTGCCATCACAAAAACTATAGAAGTTACTAAAAGGGCTTATCAAGAAAAACGTACTCCTCTCTGCCTCAAATTATTAGTCCTTTTGTATGTTTTTTTTGGTGAGCCCTTTTGTTGAATTTCTGTCATTGTTGTAGAGCACCCCTCCCCCTGGTGGTTAAGTTCAGGATTGGGGTAGGATAATATGATCCTGGATCTGTGGTTCTCTATGAGGAGCTTCTATCTTAAGTATTCATCAGTTGGGTGTTCTAGTTACGTACTGTTATATCTTATAGCACCATGATGTCTTTCTGATGGAGTAATTGCAGGGGATTGAACTGTAATTGTCCTGTCGCATGTGAGTTTGGAGTGTCTCGTAGCTAGCTACCCACACACGCACACACACACACGCACGCACGCGCGCACACACACACACAAACACGCACGCGCGCACACATGCACACGCGCGCACACACACGCACGCACACACACACACGCACGCACGCACACACACACACAAACATATCCGGTTCTTTCCCACCCCCTGTGTCATCTGGGAGTAATGATTCTCCCAGGCCTGCCGCCCATATTTCCACTCGTTATCATCAGGCACTGAAACAGAGAACAATACCCATGAACACATAACCTTCACCACAGCCTCTCCTCTACCATAGCCCTCATCACTACCATAGCCCTCACCACTACCGTAGCCCTGAACCACTACCATAGCCCTCACCATAGTCCTCACCACTACATTAGCCCTCACCACTACCATAGTCCTCACCACTACCATAGCCCTCACCACTACCATAGCCCTCACCACTACATTAGCCCTCACCACTACATTAGCCCTCACCACTACATTAGCCCTCACCACTACCATAGTCCTTACAACTACATTAGCCCTCACCACTATCATAGTCCTCACCACTACCAGTCCTCACCACTACCATAGCCCTCACCACTACCAGTCCTCACCACTACCATAGCCCTCACCACACCCCTCACCACTACCATAGCCCTCACCATAGCCCTCACCACTACCATAGCCCTCACCACTACCATAGCCCTCACCACTACCATAGCCCTCACCATAGCCCTCACCACTACCATAGTCCTCACCACTACCATAGTCCTCACCACTACATTAGCCCTCAC
This sequence comes from Oncorhynchus clarkii lewisi, assembly GCF_045791955.1. Taxonomy (NCBI): domain Eukaryota; kingdom Metazoa; phylum Chordata; class Actinopteri; order Salmoniformes; family Salmonidae; genus Oncorhynchus; species Oncorhynchus clarkii. The sequence goes on along the minus strand of NC_092178.1, from coordinate 15,699,987 downwards.
CACTACATTAGCCCTCACCACTACCATAGCCCTCACCACTACCATAGCCCTCACCACTACCATAGTCCTCACCACTACCATAGTCCTCACCACTACCATAGCCCTCACCACTACCATAGCCCTCACCACTACATTAGCCCTCACCACTACCATAGCCCTCACCACTACCATAGCCCTCACCACTACCATAGCCCTCACCACTACCATAGTCCTCACCACTACCATAGCCCTCACCACTACCATTGTCCTCACCACTACCATAGTCCTCACCACTACCATAGCCCTCACCACTACCATAGCCCTCCCCACTACATTAGCCCTCACCACTACCATAGCCCTCACCACTAACATAGTCCTCACCACTACCATAGCCCTCACCACTACCATAGTCCTCACCACTACCATAGTCCTCACCACTACCATAGCCCTCACCACTACCATAGCCCTCACCACTAACATAGCCCTCACCACTACATTAGCCCTCACCACTACCATAGCCCTCACCACTACATTAGCCCTCACCACTACCATAGCCCTCACCACTACCATAGTCCTCACCACTACCATAGTCCTCACCACTACCATAGTCCTCACCACTACCATAGCCCTCACCACTACCATAGTCCTCACCACTACCATAGCCCTCACCACTACCATAGCCCTCACCACTACCATAGTCCTCACCACTACCATAGCCCTCACCACTACCATAGTCCTCACCACTACCATAGCCCTCACCACTACATTAGCCCTCACCACTACCATAGCCCTCACCACTACCATAGTCCTCACCACTACCATAGCCCTCACCACTACCATAGCCCTCACCACTACCATAGTCCTCACCACTACCATAGCCCTCACCACTACCATAGTCCTCACCACTACCATAGCCCTCACCACTACCATAGCCCTCACCACTACCATAGTCCTCACCACTACCATAGCCCTCACCACTACCATAGTACTCACCACTACCATAGTACTCACCACTACCATAGTCCTCACCACTACCATAGTCCTCACCACTACCATAGCCCTCACCACTACCATAGTCCTCACCACTACCATAGTCCTCACCACTACCATAGTCCTCACCACTACCATAGTCCTCACCACTACCATAGCCCTCATCTTTATGTTCAAACACTCCCTCCATCTTATGCCCATATCAGTTCTTTTTAAGTCTTGTTCCAATAGTCAGTTGGATAGGCTTTCTCCAAGGTGGTCTATATCTTACATATCATAGGAATATATTTTTCTGACTCAAATAGCATTCCCTTGACGTTGCTCTGATGTCCAAAAGCTTTCAGGTCAAAATGTTATGATATAAAACTTTTAAGTTGCCTATATTTAAAATTCAAAAGGCACTTGCACATCTGAGCTATCTATCTTTGTTGCAGGTGCATGGTAACAGTTGAATAACATGAGAAAAGTGTGAAACCCGCACACTGCTCTTGCTAGTACCACTGCTCTTTATTAACCTTTACATATCGGCCTCAATATCAGAGCTTTTGTGAGTGTTTATAATTTACACCCTTATGTAGACATCGCATTGAACGGATGTGGGTGGACTGGCAAGAGCCGTGATACTAGCAACAGCAGTGATATAGTACTAGCAAGAGCAGTGATACTATCAAGAGCAGTGATACTATCAAGATCCGTGATACTAGCAAGAGCAGTGATACTATCAAGAGCAGTGATACAGTACTAGCAAGAGCAGTGATACTATCAAGAGCAGTGATACAGTACTAGCAAGAGCAGTGATACTATCAAGATCCGTGATACTAGCAAGAGCAGTGATACTATCAAGAGCAGTGATACAGTACTAGCAAGAGCAGTGATACTATCAAGAGCAGTGTGCGGGTCTCTGCTCATTTGCGTGAATGTGCCTTAGGCATGCTGCAAGGAGGCATGAGGACTGCAGATGTGGCCAGGGCAATAAATTGCAATGTCCGTACTGTGAGACGCCTAAGACAGCACTACAGGGAGACAGGACGGACAGCTGATCGTCCTCGCAGTGGCAGACCACATGTAACAACACCTGCACAGGATCGGTACATCCAAACATCACATCTGCAGGACAGGTACAGGGTGGCAACAACTGCCCGAGTTACACCAGGAACGCACAATCCCTCCATCAGTACTCAGACTCTCCACAACAGGCTGAGAGAGGCTGGAATGATGGCTTGTAGGCCTGTTGTAAGGCAGGTCCTCACCACACATCACCGGCAACAACATCGACTATGAGCACAAACCCACCGTCGCTGGACCAGACAGGACTGTCAAAAAGTGCTCTTCACTGACGAGTCGCAGTTTTGTCTCACCAGGGGTGATGGTCGGATTTGCATTTATCGTCGAAGGAATGAGCGTTACACCGAGGCCTGTACTCTGGAGTGGGATTGATTTGGAGGTGGAGGGTCCGTCATGGTCTGGGGTGGTGTGTCACAACATCATCGGACTGAGCTTGTCATTTTAGGCAATCTCAACGCTGAGAGTTACAGGGAAGACATCCTCCTCCCTCATGTGGTACCCTTCCTGCAGGCTCATCCTGACATGACCCTCCAGCATGACAATGCCAACAGCCATACTGCTTGTTCTGTGCATGATTTCCTGCAAGACAGGAATGTCAGTGTTCTGCCATGGACAGGAAAGAGCCCTGAGCACGTCAGGGATCTGTTGGATCGGAGGGTGGGGGCTAGGGCCATCCCCCCCAGAAATGCCCGGGAACTTGCAGGTGCCTTGGTGGAAGAGTGGGTAACATCTCACAGCAAGAACTGGCAAATATGGTGTAGTCCATGAGGAGGAGATGCACATGTACTTAATGCAGCTGTTACTTTTGATTCCCCCCCCCCATTTGTTCAGGGACACATTATTCCATTTTTGTTAGTCACATGTCTGTGGAACTTGTTCAGTTTATGTCTCAGTTGTTGAATCTTATGTACAAATATTTAAACAAGTTTTCTGAAAATAAACGCAGTTGACAGTGAGAGGATGTTTCTTTTTTTGCTAAGTTTAGATCAACTGATTGCACTCTGTGAAATGTAAGCAAAAGGTTTGTGTGTGTTGTCAACACTCTCAGACACACATGGGAAGTGGGTAGCCTGGCAGTACAGCACTGGAGAGGCCTTTAGGATGCAGGTTTGGTCAGGGTACCAGAGGTCAAGTTCACTACTGACTGTCAGTAAGAGGAGACAGGGTTAGTTCCAGAACGGTCAGAACAGGGGTTAGTCCAATAATAACAAGTGAAAGTGTTTTAAATGTGTTTTATTATGCTGTGTTCAGCGATGGTAGTTGATACAGTTGGTAGTTCTTATCAGTTATCCACATGGTAAACTTGACTGTACTGTCAGAACCTTCCCCTCTGATTCAGTTTGTAACAAATCGGCCTTGACAACATGATAGGATCAAATAATAGCGATGAGGGAAAACACTGATCATCAACCCTTAAAAATCAGGTCCTTTTTTAATGAAAAACGAATCTAAAAAAACAAATGTATACAGGAGTGAATCAATACTGTAGTTAGTAGATAGAAATTGTTGTTACCATAATCACTTTCTGACTGAAGCTGAAGCACTTGCAAAGGCTGCTAAATGGAAGCAGTGCAGGCACATACAGCGCATTCAGAAAGTATTCATACCCCTTGACTTATTCCACATTATGTTGTTACAGCCTGAATTCAAAATGAATCAAAATATGTTTCTCATTCATCTACACACAATACCCCATAACGATGAAGTAAAAACATGTTTTTATACATTTTTGGAAATTTATTGAAAATGAAATATAGAAATATCCAATTTACATAAGTATTCACACCCCTTTGCACACACTCCAGATTGAGCTCAGGTGCATCCAAATGTCCTTCCATCATCCTTGAGATGTCACCTGTGGCCAATCCATTTGTTTGGACATGATTTAGAAAGAAACACACCTGTCTATATAAGTCCCACAGTTGACAGGGCATGTCAGAGCAGAAACTATACCATGAAGTCCAAGGAACTGTCCGATCGCTGAGATTGTTTTTAGGCATACAGTAAGCTCAAAGTCTTGCGATAATTAAATATTTGTGGTTTTGGCTCTGTACTCCAGCACTTTGGATTTGAAATGATACAATGACGATGGATGTTAAAGTGCCGACTGTAATTTGAGGGTATTTTCATCCATAGGGTGAACCGTTTAGAAATTACAGCACTTTTTGTACATGTTCCCCCAATTCTAGGGGACCAAAAGTATTGGGACGAATTCACGTGTGTATTAAATAGTCAAAAGTTGAGTATTTGGTCCCATATTCCAAGCATGCACAAATATTATACCCCCAACACATGCTAACCTTTCACCATTACAATATCAGGGGAGGTAAAACATGTTAGGATGTTTAGAAACATATTCTATTCTTATTTAAAATAAAAGTGACTCCAAAATGACACAATACATTTACCATTATTTTCCAATGGGCACAAGATAATCAAACAACTAAAACAAATAGCAAATGCATCCAGCCAGTTTGAAGAGCTTGATGTAGTCATTGCATGCTATGAATATGGGACGGTTCACCATATGTAGATCAAAATACCTTCAAATTAAACCTGACAGTCTGCACAGAGCCAAAACAACAAAATGAAGCTCACTGTATATCTGGTGAAGGGTATAAAACACTTTCTAGAGTGTTGAAAGTTTCGTTTCCAAGAGCACAGTGGTCTCCATCATTGGGAAATAGTTCCATATTTTTTTCCATCTAGACTAGAGCTGACCAAACTGATCAACTGGGCAAGAAGGACCTTGGTCAGACATTACTTCAGAGTTCAATGGCTGTGATGGGAGACCCTGCCACCAGGACAACAGTCTCTACAGCACTTCACCAAGCTGGGCTTTATGGGAGAGTGGCCAGACGGAAGCCACTCCTGAGAAAAAGGCATACGACAGCACGTGAAAGACAGGTCATAAGGCTGAAGGATGATGTGGTCTGATGAGACACATTTATTATTTGGCCTGAATGCAAAGTGCTATGTGTAAAAGAAAACCATCCCTATTGTGAAGCATGGTGGTGGCAGCATCATGCTATGGGGGATGCTTTTCAGTGGCAGGGACTGGGAGACTTAAGGATATACAGGGAACAATGAATGGAGCCAAATACAGTCAAATCATTAAGAACCTGCTTCAGAGTGCAAACAACAGACTGGGGGTGAAGATTTACGTACCAACAGGACAACGACCTCAAGCATACAGCCAAAGCAACGCTGCAATGGCTTCAGAACAAGAATGTGAAAGTCCTTGAGTGGGCCAGCCAAAGCCCAGACTTGAATCCTATTGAAAATCTTTGGAAAGACTTGAAGATTTCTGTTCACCGCCTTTCCCCATCTAACTTAACAGAGTTTGAGAAAATCTGTAAGGAAGAATGGGAGAAAATCCCCAAATCCAGATGTGCAAAGCTTATACAGACATACCCAAGACGACTCAAAACTGATACAGACATACCCAATATGACTCAAAACTGATACAGACATACCCAATATGACTCAAAGCTTATACAGACATACCCAATATGACTCAAAACTGATACAGACATACCCAATATGACTCAAAGCTTATACAGACATACCCAATATGACTCAAAACTGATACAGACATACTCAAGACGACTCAAAGCTGAAATCGCCGCCAAATGTGCTTCTACAATGTATTGAAACATGGGTGTGAATACCTATGTAAATGAGATTTTCCTGTATTTCATTTTAAATACATTTGCTAAACTTTCTACAAACATGTTTTCACTGTTATCATGGGGTATTGTGTGTAGATGGGTGAGATGTTTTATTTATTTAATGCATTTTGAATGCAGGCTGTAACTCAACAAAATGTGGAATACGTCAAGGGGTATGAATACTTTCTGAAGGCTCTGGCAGAGGGACAAAAGGCAGAGTGAGAACTACATAAAGAGCTGCATTTTATTGAACAACCTAAAGATGCTTAAAATAAGCATATAACCACTATTGTTATTCAGTTAGAATTCAATTAGACTGAAATCCTGACATTAGATGGTTGCCCATAACCCAAATAATGTATATTGGTAAATCATCTATTCACGGCAACAATAATAAATGATGTGCAATAATCTCAAGTTAGGACTCCGCCCACCGTGTGAGGTCCAATCAGCAACTTCCATTGATAGATAGCTCCTCCCAGGTCGGTTTAATATGACATCACAGCACTTACGGTGGGTGATACATTGAAAAATATGAAATGCCTTCAACATCCCGAGATCGTGTGATTTAAAACCATACATGTTAAAAACCAGAAAGAGAGAAATAAAAGTTGGCACTTCAGTGTTAGTCTCAAACTATTTTTGTTTTGTTTCAATGCACATACAAATATTGACTAATTACAAATACTTAGCTGTTATTGGATTAAATGTTAGTAAATGTACATAGTCTTTTATGTGATTTCTTATTGCTAAGGAGTGTAATAATAGTGACTATTTAGTGTATACCAGGAAATGAAATGTTGTAATGACTGCTCCAGTTAACACATCAAAGAATACCCACTGGGCACCAGTCAAACATTTGATTCAACTCAGTCTTACCGTGTCCCTAATCACAGAAATGTGATAATACTCCCAATTTGCTCTCTGGCACACAACGTTATTCAATAAATACTTAATGTATAAAAGACCTAGCCGGCCTCTAAAATGCAATCGTTTTAGTCATTGAAAAATATAACAGAATGATAGAAAATGTATCTCAATATTCACATAACTTATACTTAAACTCAGTTGGACTTGGTTTAGAGTAAATGTACTAGATACCTCAATGTCTTCAATATCTATTTTCTGTCTTCATAGGAAACCTTGAATGAATGACCTTTGTTTGAGCTCTTGTCTTATTCAACAAGTGAGGGTGGAACAAAAAAATGAGTCACCAAGATTTACAGTTGATTCTACTAAATTCCCTTTAGGCCCCAAAAAACATTGGAGATAAACGTCTGTCTAAACTTCCGAGATTGACGAATATTTGTAAGCAGTAAAAAACAAAAAGGTGAAATGCTCAGAGTTGAAACTATATGGAGTCTACATAGTATGTTGAAAATAACATTTGTTGACCACTATGTACCCATAGAACATCCTGTAGTAGAAGGGTAACCAGAGAAAACCCATCGACTGACAGCATGGCCTTGACATGTCTCTGACTGACACACTATATCTATCTGCGTCTATGGAGCTCAGTGTTCTAGCTGCATACTGTAGCCGTAAGTGAAGAGTTTAGAGAACACTAGATACAAAACCTAAAATGTAGTATCACAGACAATACTACTGTGATAGTGCAGCTTTTTATTTATTTAACCTTTATTTAACTAGGCAAGTCAGTTAAGAACAAATTCTTATTTTCAATGATGGCCTAGTGGGTTAACTGCCTGTTCAGGGGCAGAACGACAGATTTGTACCTTGTCAGCTCGGGGATATGAACTTTCAACCTTCCGATTACTAGTCCAACGCTCTAACCACTAGGCTACCCTGCCGCTTATATCACTGTATAACCAAATTCAGGCGTTTAATAAATTAAATGATCAGTTACAAACTAAAATACACCTTTTAAACAAAATGCTAGGTTTTTTTTACACTGCTTCAGTATCATAATGTTAAAATAAGTGAGTGAAATGAATACCTGAAACGTGTGGCTAAATGAAACCAAAAGGTGAGATGTGATTGTGAGTAGTTTATGGCCCTGTTTCTGACTGTAACATTCACAAAGTCACTTATTGAATAGAGATCCTGGTATTGAATAGAGATCCTGGTATTGAATAGAGATCCTGGTATTGAATAGAGATCCTGGTATTGAATAGAGATCCTGGTATTGAATAGAGATCCTGGTATTGAATAGAGATCCTGGTATTGAATAGAGATCCTGGTATTGAATAGAGATCCTGGTATTGAATAGAGATCCTGGTATTGAATAGAGATCCTGGTATTGAATAGAGATCCTGGTTTTGAATAGAGATCCTGGTTTTGAATAGAGATCCTGGTATTGAATAGAGATCCTGGTATTGAATAGAGATCCTGGTATTGAATAGAGATCCTGGTTTTGAATAGAGATCCTGGTTTTGAATAGAGATCCTGGTATTGCCATTGAAACGCCTCCAACCTGAATGTGTTTTTCCACTTCAAGTGCTGGATGAGAATCTCCATGGCAAAGAATCCAGATATCTCACACACGCGCACACACACAGTACAACTGGGTACCTTCTGTCAGTTTCTGATTATGAATCATCATTCCATTCCTCCTTTCAGTCATCCTCCTCTTCTTCTTTCTTTCCTCCTGCTCCTCCGCTCTTCATGTTATCTGAGCTCTCTCTCTCCATCTGTTTGGTTAACTTCTCCTCTCATACTTCCCCAGCTTCTTGGGATCCTTGCTGGGCATGCACCAGTCATCTGCCTCATTGCTCGTCTGGTAATGCCTTATGGCTGACTGGTTGTAAACAGGAAGTCTTTCCACAGACTCTGAGGACAAGGCCTGTTAATGGAGCACAGAGTGGAGTGGTAGGTTATATAAGTACAAGGCCTGTTACTGGAGCACCGAGTAGAGTGGTAGGTTAGGTTATATAAGTACAAGGCCTGTTAATGGAGCACAGAGTGGAGTGGTAGGTTAGGTTGTACATGTACAAGGCCTGTTAATTAAGCACAGAGTGGAGTGGTAGGTTAGGTTATATAAGTACAAGGCCTGGTAATGGAGCACAGAGTGGAGTGGTAAGTTAGATGATGAGGATATGGCTCTATCACAAGCTGGTCACATGAGGAGTCTTCCATCATGACCCACATTCAGATGCATCAGATGGAAGTTATTTAAGTGGGTAATGGAATTACATGAGCATTGGGTACTAGGTAACCATGTTTAACATAACGGTATGTTTTGAATGAATAGGACAGAGTGAGCTTACATTATAACTCTGTGAGCCATACTGTTGCACGTGAACCAATATTGAAAATGAACCTACATACTTCAAAAACACCATCATTGTTTAGATGTAGAACAAGACAACAAGTTAAGGCTGTTGAACTAATAAATACCGTGCATAGAAGTGTTACCTTCAGGTAGATGACAGCTGACGTCCCATATCCCTCCATGGAGTAGAGCTGCAGGTCTCCCTGGAAGTACTTGGCATAGAGACGGGAGATGGGAAGACCGTAGCCAAAACCAGCCTACAGAGAACCAGAGCCAGGGACACAAAGAGTTAAACTCACTCTGAACAATCACAGTACAGTAGTAGACAAGAACTCAGTTACACTTTTAACCCAGGGCAATGAATGAACAGTCCAGTCCAGTTTGTAATTCTGATTATTTACAACCGTGTTCACTACTGTTGGCTCACAGATGACATTTTAGTCAGTATTGACTTGGTTGCGGTTTACATTTTAGAGATAAAATAGAGGTCCTAGAGATAAAATAAACAGCAGGCGCTTGATTCAATTGAAAAATAAATGTCTCTCTAACATGTGACCAAACTGCCAAAGTCATAGGCTTAAATCAAGTTATACAGTCTATTAAACTACACTGACAGTAGTTTAGGTTAATTGTATACATTATATAGTATACATTCGGAAAGTATTCAGACCCCTTCCCCTACACATTTTGTTACGTTACAGCCTTATTCTAAAATTGATTAAATAAATAAATGTACTCATCAATCTACACACAATAATAATGACAAAGCGAAAACAGGTTTTTTGAAATAAAAAACATAAATACCTTATTTACATAAGTATTCAGACCCTTTGCTATGAGACTCGAAATTGAGCTCCGGTGCATCCTGTTTCCATTGATCATCCTTGAGATGTTTCTACAACTTGATTGGAGTCCACCTGTGGTAAATTCAATTGATTGGACATGATTTGGAAAGGCAAACACCTGTCTGTCTATATAAGGTCCCATAGTTAAAAGTGCATGTCAGAGCAAAAAGGAAGCAATGAGATCGAAGGAATTGTCCGTAGAGCTCCGAGACAGGATTGTGTCGAGGCACAGATCTGGGGAAGAGTACCAAAACATTTCTGTAGGATTGAAGGTCCGCAAGAATACAGTGGCCTCTATCATTCTTAAATGGAAGAAGTTTGGAACCACCAAGACTCTTCCTAGAGCTAGCCGCCCGGCCAAACTGAGCAATCAGGAAGGTGACCAAGAACCTGATAGTCACACTGACAGAACTCCAGAGTTCCTCTGTGGAGATGGGAGAACCTTCCAGAAGGACAACCAGCTCTGCAGCACTCCAACAATCAGGCCTTTATGGTAGTTGCCATACGGAAGCCACTCCTCAGTAAAAGATACATGACAGCCCGCTTGGAGTTTTCCAAAAGCAACCTCAGACCATGAGAAACAAGATTTTCTGGTCTGATGAAACCAAGATTGAACTCTTTGGCCTGAATACCAAGTGTCACATCTGGAGGAAATTTGGCACCATCCCTACGGTGAAGCATGGTGGTGGCAGCATCATGCTTTGGAGATATTTCTCAGCAACAGGGACTGGGATACTAGTCAGGATCAAGAGAAAGATGAACGAAGCAAAGTAGAGAGAGATCCTTGATGAAAACCTGCTCCACAGCGCTCAGGACATCAGACTGGGGCGAAGACAATGTAGGATCTGTTTCGGGACAAGTCTCTGAATGTCCTTGAGTGGCCTGAAAATAGCTGTAAAGCGATACTCCCCATCCAACCTGGCAGAGCTTGAGAGGATCTGCAGAGAAGAATGGGAGAAAATCCCCAAATACAGGTGTGCCAAGCTCATAGCGTCATACCCAAGAAGACTTGAGGCTGTAATCACTGCCAAAGGTGGTTCAACAAAGTACTGAGTAAAGGGTCTGAAGTGGTAGGTTAGGTTATATGACTATGTGTATGTGTATTCCATGTGTAACTCTGTTGTTGTTTGTGTCGCACTGCTTTGCTTCATCTTGGCCAGGTCGCAGTTGTAAATGAGAACTTGTTCTCAACTAGCCTACCTGGTTAAATAAAGGTGAAATAAAAAATAAAATAAAAAATGCCTGTTGATGGACCACAGAGTGGAGTAGTAAGCTAGGTTATGAGGACTGGGCTCTATCACAAGCTGGTCACATGATGAGTCTTCCCACATTCAGATGCATCAGATGGATGTTATTTAAGTGGGTATTACGTGTAGATTGATGACGGAAAAAAATATTTAATACATTTTAGAATAAGCCTGTAACGTAACAAAACGTGGAAAAAGTCAAGCTCTGAATACTTTCCGAATGCACTATTCAACTATATAGTTTAAATGGCACCAGGACAGGGTGTTACCAGTGGTGCATTGCGGCTGTTGTCAATATCGACGGGGCTGGGGGCGGTGGAGTACATGTAACTGAACAAACGCTCTATCTTCCTCAGGGGAACTCCGCCTCCTCGATCTGATATCTAGAAACAACAACAACAACAACAATGTTACAGATCTGATCCACTCTCGGTTCCAGCCGATCTTCCTGTTGTCTCGCCAAATATCATATTAGGACCTAGGAGGAAATCTATAGTAATACTGTACGTATTCATAGACAAATATACACATTCAACTGTACACACTAGGCGTCTATGTCCCATGGTATTATTTCCAACCTGCATGTGTGGAAGGATGTTGGATGTGCATGCACTACCTTTTGTATGCTGGGAATGTAATGTGTCATGTCTCATTGTGATGGTGGACGGTTAATACTCTCTGAGCCTTTGTTTACCTTGATTGTTAGGTCCTCACTGCCCAGTGAGACTCGGACTTTGACCGGCGGGAGATGCAGGGCCATTTCATGAGTCTCCACTGTTGCTCTCATGGCGTTCTGGAAACAAAACAACCATTGCTTGAGAAAATGACAAAGTAATATGAATCAAATTGAGGTCATATAAATAAAAGTGACATAATAAGGACATGTTTGGTGTACCTTGAAGAGCTCAAACAGCATGTGGTAGAGATGGGAAGGAACATAGACAATACGAAGAGGCTGGTCAGGACCTTTGGCTGAGGAACACTGAGCATTACTCCAAATGACTCCAAACCAAACATGACTTAGACTTATTGAAAATGTATAACATACACAACTGAGAATAGAAGTTACTAGAAACCAAAAGCAACTTTCACATCTTATTGCAAATGCATAACATGCACAACTAAACTCAATAACCACTATCAAATTCAGAATTGACTCCTCTGCCAACCTAATCTCGTTACCTGCCACTTCTGATAGCCAGGGCCCAGTTTATTAAAAGTTATCGTCTATATCGGATAGGATTCAATGCATATAAATATAATGGGAGTCCCCATTCAAGTCAACAATTTGTTCCTTCTATTCATTCTATTTTTATGCATTGAATCCTATTCGATAGGGGAAATCCAGACAGATGACTTGGAAAAACTGGGCCCTGGGGACAAGGCTACTACCAACCAAGCCCATGAACAGACCTTGTTTTCCTTTTTTATGGATCATTTAACATGGTGACTATTAAAATAGCTGAATTTGGGTGAACTGAGGTTTATTATTAAGAGTTGGACTTGGCCGCTTCCTTGAGAGAAATCTGCCCGGCGACAAGACTGAGCATGTAGCAAGGGTCTTGTTGCTGTTCTGTTCCACTGCTGCTGACTGGAGACAGATAAACTGGTGGGGATTGATTTGGTGCACATTGACCAAAGGCAAGCTATGATAAATCATTAATTCTAATGTGACTGTTCAACACCCCAATGTAATGTATTAGATGTAGGTGATGCTATTTTATGGCTGGGATGTATGTTTGGGCACCAAATGACATTTGGATTTGATCTAGTTTAGACAAAGGTGATTATTTGTCATGGTTAGACTTTTGAAGTGGTGCTATTGGCTATTATCCTGTTCATGCGACACATATAACCTACACAGGGGCGATACACAGGTATATATTCAATACTTATTGACTTCTATGTAACTGACATGTATGAATGAATGGTTCTCTGTAGACATGGCTGCCTGTGGTTCAAAGTATGTGTGCCTCAGATACAGAAAACACAATCTCTGAACACCACTAAATATCTCTGAACAACACTTACACAGTCTAGCCTGTGCAAACAAACACACACACTTAGCAAATTGCGCCCCAAATTGAGTAGACAAAGAGGAATTGAATGCGAGATCAAGAATACCCAACCCACTCGCAGATAAATAAACTTAACTGAAACCTAGCCAAACCTCAAATGACTCACAATGCAAATATGACCTTGCAGATTGTTTCTGTAAACCTAATCTTACATTTAATTGTTGGTCATTTAGCAGACTCTCTTATCCAGAGCAATTTACAGGAGCAATTAGAGTTAAGTGCCTTGCTCAAGAGCACATCAACAGATTTTTCACCTAGTTGGCTTGGGGATTCGGACCAGCGACCTTTAGGTTACTGGCCCGACGCTCTTAACTGCTAGGCTACCAACCCCCACTGGCTTCCCAAATGTTACTATTTTGGATATAGGAGAACTAGAAACAGCTTCAAGATTCTCTGGCCATTCTCCTTTCGATTGGCACAATACAACATGTGACTGCATAATGTTGTATCAAACAGACCTGACTCCAAATAGTATTTGAAAGATTTCAAATACTTTGTGCATTTGATTGAGCCCATCAGCAGTGCCAGCTGGGCTGGTTTATACTTCTGGGACTATTCTATTATATTATATTCTATATATGGATCGATTGAGCCAGGCAAGCTCAACCAAGCACAGCTACTACAGCTCAATCAAGAGCAGCTAAAGTATTTGAAGGGAAACAAATACAACCTGAACCAAGGTCTGTAACCCTGTATAGAATGTGATTTACCGTTGACTTGTGTGAGGTCAATCTCTGGCGAGGTCAGGTAGTACTGTTCACAGAGCATCTTGGAGCTATCAAAGGCATCTGGGAACAGACAAAACTAGGACTGTAGTACACTGACATTCAATCTAGTTACCATAACAACTAAATGTAATAACCGTTACAAAAGTAGAATAATAAACTAGACAAAATGACATGTAGCAACAGGGACAGGTGGAGAACCGTCTGTCTCTGTATCCATTTAAAAATGATTACGTTTACACACATCTTCTACTGTGTTTAAAATTACAGGATAATTTATATTCTGTGCAGATCTCAAGGTGAAAAGGTTGCCTGGCTACCAATCCACATCGCTCTGGCCCAACGCCACGCCCACTAACGTTTTCCTCTCCAAGAGGAGTCTGGATTTGCCTCCCTCCTCTGCAACTTCTTCTTCAAACCGTTCTGATTGGTCATAGAAACTGATGGGTTGGGCCAGAGCCGGCCTACACGAATCGTGAATTATGTTATTTTGATGTCAGCTCAAACGACTTCTAGGATGACATGTTCAGACATGTTCACAACCACCTACTGTAGCAGTGAGAAAGATGATGAGATTACTCCTGTAAATCAAGCTTGTTATCTCGGGACTAAGTATAGTGTGTGTTTGTGTGGCATGTTGTAGCTGATGAGGGACAGCACCTTTTACCACCTCCGTCACGGCGCAGTCAGGGTCGATGGTGCCAATGTGCTTGGGATGGGCGGGGTTGGCGCTTCCATCAAAGATGAGAGCTGAAGAGGTACATGAAATTCATGTGGTAATAACCACACCTGGATGCCGATTCAAAAACACGTCACAATGGTACTTTTGAGTATGGTATACAGTGCATTCGGAAAGTATTCAGATCCCTTCACATTTTCCACATTTTGTTAGGTTACAGACTTATTCTAAAATTGCTTAAAAAATATATATATAAAAAATAAATCAAAATAAATACCCCATAATGACAAAGCGAAAACAAATGCATTGCATAAAAGTCATGGTTCCTCCGGGTACCAGAGGGCGGCAGAGACTTTGTTTGATACCCAGGTGTTTCTTTTTATTTCATTATTGCTTCCCCTTTAAGAGAGGTGTTTTATGTTCCCTTTTGTTAGCTCATGGATTTAGTTTCTTGTATGTCTCCCCCGTGTAGATTGAGTACTAGTGTTTATTGTTTTGGTTTTTGAGTTTCCTGTATTGTTCTGTTAATTTTTTCCAAGTAAAGTCTTGACGTTTTCTCAGGTCGCCGTTTCCTGGTCTGGTTCATTCTCTGTTCTTGGGTTCAACATTACCACGTTACAATAAGTATTGAGACCCTTTGGTATGAGACTCGAAATTGAGCTCAGGTGCATCCTGTTTCCATTGATCATCCTTGAGATGTTTCTACAACATGATTGGAGTCCACCTGTGCTAAATTCAATTGATGTGACATGATTTGGAAAGACAGACACAGTTGAGGTCGAAGGAATTGTCCGTATGGCTCCGAAACAGGATTGTGCCGAGGCACAGATCTGGGGAAGGGTACCAAAAATTGTCTACAGAATTAAGGTCCCCAAGAACACAGTGGCCTCTATCATTCTTAAATGGAAGAAGTTTGAAACCACCAAGACTCTTCCTAGAGCTGGCCGCCTGGCCAAACTGAGCAATCAGGGGAGAAGGGCCTTGTTCAGGGAGGTGACCAAGAACCCGATGGTCACTCTGACAGAGCTCCAGACTTCTTTTGTGGAGATGGGAGAACCTTCCAGAAGGACAACCATCTCTGCAACACACTACCAATCAGGTCTTTAAGGTAGAGTGGCCAGATGGAATCCACTCCTCGCTGAAAGGCACGACAGCCCGCTTGGAGTTTGCCAAAAGGCACCGAAAGGACTCTCAGACCGTGAGAAACAAGATTCTCTGGTCTGATGAAACTAATATTGAACTCTTCGGCCTGAATGCCAAGCGTCACATCTGGAGGAAACCTGGCACCATCCCTACGGTGAGGCATGGTGGTGGCAGCATCATGCTGTGGGGATGTTTTTCAGCAGCAGGGACTGGGAGACTAGTCAAGATCGAGGAAAAGAATAACAGAGCAACATAGAGAAAGATACTTGATGAAAACCTGCTCCAGAGCACTCAGGACCCAAGACAACAACCCTAAGCACACAGCCAAGTCAATGCAGGATTGGCTTCGGGACAAGTCTCTTAATGTCTTTGAGTGGCCCAGCCAGAGTCCGGACTTGAACCCGATTGAACATCTCTGGAGAGACCTGAAAATAGCTGTGCAGTTATGGTCCCCATCCAACCTGAAAGAGGATCTGCAGAGAAGAATGGGAGAAACTCCCCAAATACAGACGTGCCAGGAAGACTCGAGGCTGTAATCGCTGAGTAAAGGGTCTGAATAATTCATATGATATTTCATTATTACATGTTTTTTTAGTTTTTTTTCTAAAAACCTGTTTTTGCTTTGGCATTATGTGGTATTGTGTGTAGATTTACGAGGGGAAAAAAACATTTAAACCATTTTTGAATAAGGCTGTAACGTAAAAAGTCAAGGAGTCTGAATACTTTACGAATGCACTGTATATTAATATATTATTATAGTAGTATGGTATACACTGAGTGTACAAACCATTACACCTGCTCTTTCCATGACTAAGACTGATCAGATGAAAGCTATGATCCCTTATTGATGTCACTTGATAAATCCACTTCAATCAGTATAGATGAAGGGGAGGAGACAGGTTAAAGGAGGACTCTTAAGCCTTGAGACAATTGAGACATGGATTGCATATGTGTGCCATTCAGAGGATGAATGGGCAAGACAAAAGATTTAAGTGCCTTTGAATGGGGTATGCCTGAGTGTGTCAAGAACATCAACACTGCTGGGTTTTTCACACTCAACAGTTTCCCGTGTGTATCAAGATAATCCACCACCCAAAGGCCACCCAGCCAACTTGACATATTGGAGTCAGCATCCCTGTGGAAGGCTTTCAACACCTTGTAGAGTCCATACCTCAGCTAATTGAGGCTGTTCTGAGGGCAAAAGGGGGGGTGCAACTCAATATTAGGGAGATGTTCCAAATGCTTGGTACCCTCAGTGTATATTTAGTATTGTATACTGACAGTGCTGGTTCATGATCATGCGTGTGGAGATGCGGCTCATGTAGAAGCGATCCAAGAAGTACTGGACGCTCTGATTGGTCACAGGGTCGGAGCCAAAGGCATCCTTGTACTCCACCACTCCCTGTGCCATGGTGGTAACCACGTTGTTGTGGCGGTTCCTGATGTTCACCAGCGTCTCAGTGAACCTGAGGGGAGACAGGACAGGAAAGGGGGTTTTAATGCTGGGTCTTAGGTTCACAACTCGGCACATTCCAACACGCTACCATGAAAGGAACCTAAGATACGTAGCTGGGTGGATAGATGTCAAACTTCATTCATTCATCATCCAGCCATCCGTTCATCCAGTCATTCACTAACACCTGCAAGGTTGCTACCAACTCAAAACCATCTTTTGCAAAAGCCTGTAAATCATTCTATTCTGTATGCAGTAGAGCCAGAGTTATGGTTGAAGTGTTTATCCATCAGATCACGTTCCATTCCAGATTAAGATTACAGATAATAATCAATCTATTATTCAGTTAAAGGAAGTAGCTATTAATGGGCTGAGCTTAGAGAAAGACTATCTTTCCTTTCCTGAATGAACTATGATTCAGTTATCTAATGAGACGTGCTGAACAGTAGCAAGACAAGGCTACTACCTATCTGCTGGATGTCACTGTGTGTAATTGACTTACTTCTTCAGGATATTTTTATCATCGGGCTCTTTCTCCAGGAAGCCCACTATCTCCATCAGACTTGTTGCATACCTGTAGGAATACAACACAGAAGACTGGTTAGATTACACAGGGAAACACTAATACATCAGGCTTTATAGGGTATTCATACAGCATATTCTTAAAGCAGCCTCCAGTATCTATGTTGCAATAGTCTATTTGCTGGGGGGCTAGGGTCAGTCTGTTATATCTGGGGTAATTATTCTTTCTTACCTGGTGACCTGTGTGAATTTATGTATGCTCCCTCTATCTCCCTCTTCCTTCCCTCCGGAGGACCTGAGCCCTAGGACCATGCCTCAGGACTACCTGGCCTGATGACTCCTGGCTGTCCCTAGTCCACCTGGTCATGCTGCTGCTCCATTTTCAACTGTTCTGCCTGCGGCTATGGAACCCTGACCTGTTCACCGGACGTGCTACCTTGTCCCAGACCTGCTGTTTTCAACTCTCTCTCTCTACCGCACCTGCTGTCACGACCTCTGAATGTTTGGCTATGAAAAGCCAACTGACATTTATTCCTGAGGTGCTGACCTGTTGCACCCTCTACAACCAGTGATTATTATTTGACGCTACTGGTCATCTATGAACGTTTGTACATCTTGAAGAACAATCTGGCCTTAATGGCCATGTACTCTTATAATCTCCACCCGGCACAGTCAGAAGAGGACTGGCCACCCCTCAGTTCCTCTCTAGGTTTATTCCTAAGTTCCTGCCTTTCTATTGAGTTTTTCCTAGCCACCGTGCTTCTACATCTGCATTGTTTGCTGTTTGGGGTTTAAGGATGGGTTTCTGTATAAGCACTTTGTGACATCTGATGTAAAAAGAGCTTTATAAATACATTTGATTTGATAGAGCATTCATTAAGCATTTATAAGAAATGTGCTTGGAAGTGTAGCAAGACATTTTCTTATGAATGAATGATTTCTGAAGTATCTACAAGCATAATAAAAGGTTATATTAATGCTTCATTAAACTTTTAAAGTTTCTTTCAAAGTGGGGCCGAAATAAAAGGTCTTCATTGAATTCTGCCCTGAGAATGTGGCCAATAGAAGCCAAAAACCAGGGCACTTCTTTCCTTCAGCTAATCCCTTTGGACTGTTCGGTTCCTCAGTGACTCCTGGATTTCCTCGTTGACTCCTGGCGTTCCACTGTTGGAAATCTCAGAATTCTATTTGGGAACGGCCTCTGACTCTCTTGTAGTGACCATGGAAACCACAGGGTGTGTTTATACATGCTATAATAACTAGGGCTACTTGTGACTGGAGATAGGGTGCCATTTGGGACATGCAGACTAGGCCTATTCCCTATAGTGCACTACTTTTGACAAGAGCCATATGGGCCTTGGTAAAAAGTAGTGCACTAAATAGGGAATAGGGTGCCATTTGGGCCATCATGTTCCCTCCGATGTAAAAACATTCCTCACAATTTTCATCCTCTCAAAACCTGAATATTCTCTCTGTACAGCAAACCCTAAATACTTCTGACCTAGTGGAAGAAGGCCTCCTAAGTTAAACCAGTAAGCATTTTAGTAGCCTACTTATCAGCCTACTAGTTTGGTCAGAGAAGTCACTATTAAGGCCTAGTTAAGAGGCTGTGAAGCTGTAAGTTAAATTGTACTGACTTCAGTGACTTGCAGATAGTCAAGAAGGTAGGTGAGAGATCAGAGTGGCTGACTGTTTTCAAACCCTCTGTCCACCAATTGACCTTGAACCCTCCCACTCTACTAACACAGCTGTTGCATTGGCTACATACTTTAACAGATACATTAGGCTAACTATCTTGAATTACAAAGTTTACCTGTAACATTTGTTGATGCCAGTCACCACTACCCAAGCTAAATAAATGCCAAATCAATATTGTTGATGGAAAAAGCCACAGCCTGAATATGAAAATAGCCTCAATAGAGTAGCGATGACGTAGACAGCTACATTTAGACCCAGTTTATAAATATCTGCCGTACCATGACATTGCCAATAACGTCGGCACATACAGTATGGTTCTGTACTGGTCATCTATCACAGCGGTAGTGTCCCAAATGTTACCCTATTCCCAATATAGTGCACTACTTTTGACAAGGGCCTCTAAGGCAATGGTCAAAAGTAGTGCACTATGTAGGGAATAGGGTGCAATTTGGGACTAACATTTAGAGGTCGACCGATTATGATTTTTCAACGCTGATACCGATACCGATTATTGGAGGACCAAAAAAAGCCAATACTCATTAAATCGGCCAATTGTTTTTATTTATTTGTAATAATGACAAATACCGAATTAACATTTATTTGAACTTAATATAATACATCAATAAAATCAACTTAGCCTCAAATAAATAATGAAACATGTTCAATTTGGTTTAAATAATACAAAAACAAAGTGTTGGAGAGGAAAGTAAAAGTGCAATATGTGCGATGTAAGAAAGCTAACGTTGTAAGAAAGTTCCTTGCTCAGAACATGAGAACATATGAAAGCTGGTGGTTCCTTTTATTAACATGAGTCTTCAATATTCCCAGGTAAGAAGTTTTAGGTTGTACTTAATATAGGAATTATAGGACTATTTCTCTCTATACCATTTGTATTCCATTAACCTTTGACTATTGGATGTTCTTATAGGCACTTTAGTATTGCCAGTGTAACAGTATAGCTTCCGTCCCTCTCCTCGCTCCTACCTGGGCTCGAACCAGGAACACATCGGCAACAGCCACCCTTGAAGCAGCGCTACCCATGCAGAGCAAGGGGAACAACCACTCCAAGTCTCAGAGTGAGTGATGTTTGAAACGCTATTAGCGCGCACCCCGCTAACTAGCTAGCCATTTCACATCGGTTACACCAGCCTAATCTCGAGAGTTGATAGGCTTGAAGTCATAAACAGCGCAATGCTTGAAGCACAATGAAGAGCTGCTGGTAAAACACACAAAAGTGCTGTTTGAATGAATGCTTACGAGCTTGCTGCTGCCTACCACCGCTCAGTCAGACTGCTCTATCAAATCATAGAATTAGTTATAACATAATAACACACAGAAATAGGAGCCTTAGGTCATTAATATGGTCGAATCCGGAAACTATCATCTCGAAAACAAGACGTTTATTCTTTCAGTGAAATACGGAACCGTTCTGTATTTTATCTAACGGGTGGCATCCATTAGTCTAAATATTCCTGTTACATTGCACAACCTTCAATGTTAAGTCATAATTACGTAAAATTCTGGCAAATTAGCCGGCCCAAACTGTTGCATATACCCTGACTCTGCGTGCAATGAACACAAGAGAAGTGACACAATTTCACAAGGTTAATATTGCCTGCTAACCTGGATTCCTTTTAGCTAAATATGCAGGTTTAAAAATATATACTTCTGTGTATTGATTTTAAGAAAGGAATTGATGTTTATGGTTAGGTACACATTGGAGCAACGATACGCACTGCATCGATTATATGCAACGCAGGACACGCTAGATAAACTAGTAACATCATCAACCATGTGTAGTTAACTAGTGATTATGATTGATTGATTGTTTTTTATAAGATAAGTTTAATGCTAGCTAGCAACTTACCTTGGCTTACTGCATTCGCATAACAGGCAGGCTCCTCGTTGAGTGCAATGTAATCAGGTGGTTAGAGCGTTGGACTAGTTAACTGTAAGATTGCAAGATTGAATTCCCGAGCTGACAAGGTAAAAATCTGTCGTTCTGCCCCTGAACAAGGCGGTTAACCCACCGTTCCTAGGCCGTCATTGAAAATAACTGACCTGCCTAGTTAAATAAAGATTAAATAAAAGGTGTACAAAATAAATAATAATAAATAAATCAAAATCGGCCAAATCGGTGTCCAAAAAAACGATTTCCGATTGTTATGAAAACTTGAATTCGGCCCTAATTAATCGGCCATTCTGATTAATCGGTCGACCTCTACTAACATTGTTATTGCCCTATTTCAGAGGTTCAACTGACATGCCATTACATAGTAGTTATCTGATGGTTTTACCCATCTAGAAAATAAACAAATGAATTTCTCGAAAATGGTGAAGTAACATATCATAGATATCACTAGCACCATTTATTTTAGGAAAGTATGTTGTTTCAATAAGAGAACACAATTGCAAGTAACCATTTTTCCAAATGACAAATCCCTCTGACTGTCACTCACTCACTAATACAGACGATGCACATTGTCCATCATCCCAGAAAACCTAGACCCACTCCAATTTGCATACCGCCCCAACTTATCCACAGATGACGCAATCTCTTTTGCACTCCACAAAACCCTTTCCCACCTGGACAAAAGGAACACCTACGTGAGAATGCTGTTCATTGACTACAGCTCAGCGTTCAACACCATAGTGCCCTCAAAGCTCATCACTAAGCTCGGGACCCTGGGACAAAATACCTCCCTGTGCAACTGGATCCTGGACTTCCCGACAGGCTGCCCCCCAGGTGGTAAGGGTAGGCAACAAGACATCTGCCACGCTGATCCTCAACACGGGGGCCCCTCAGGTGTGGTTGCTTAGTCCCCTTCTGTACTCCCTGTTCACCCATGACTGCGTGGCCAAGCACGACTCCAACACCATCATTAAGTTTGCTGACGACACAATGGTGGTAGGCCTTATCACTGACAACGATGCGACAGCCTATTGGGAGGAGGTCAGAAACCTGGCAGTGTAAGGCCAGGACAACAACCTCTCCCTCAATGTGATCAAGACAAAGGAGATGTTCGTGGACTATAGGAAAAGGAGGGCAGAACATGCCATTTTTCATGGCGGCTATATTTCTGATGACCCTGTCTCACACGGCCCCCTGTTCCACTGTGATGATACATGAAAATGTTCCAGGCCACATTGTCTCTCTGTACACAGTTGCAGCCTAACTGACAGACAGAGATCTGAGACACAGACAGCTGGCACCCTGCCTTGTAGGCTGCAGGCTATGCACTCATACCTCTCACTGGGCCAGAGTAGTTCAGTAAGATAGTCTACATGCTGGTGTGCCCGGCAGGATAATAACATCCTACAGAGTCTGTTGGAATAGGCAATATCACCTACAGTATATGGTTGTTCAAGATAAGGCATTTATCATATATATTTCAGACTAGCACAGAGAGTAGTGCTTGAATTGGGAAGGAGCTCACCGGAACCTCAAATGTTCTACAGCTTGAGTTCCTGCACCATTTAAAGAATATTAGCTCAAAAGTATTGTGGAGTTCCTTCACCTAAATAAAAACTGTACAGTCACCCAAAATGGGTACCGGCACCTATTTAAGTCCAATTCAAGCACTGGCAGAGAGCAATGATCAAGTTCAATAATCAATATCAACAAAGGTGAGGTGAAAGGAGTCTAGCTAGCTGATGAATACTTCAACAGAGTGAACCATTTCCTCTGGCACAACAAACAACAGTGAACATCAACACCTTACCATCTTAATCTCTAGCCTGCAGCTCAACTCCAAGGTAACCTAGACTGGTCCCAGATCTACAGATAATGGACATGAGGGACACAAAGTATATTGAAAGCAGGTGCTTCCACACAGGTGTGGTTCCTGAATTAATAAAGCAATTTACATCCCATCATGCTTAGGGTCATGTATAAAAATGCTGGGCAGGCCATAGGGCACTGTATAGTTTGATGAGCATGAAAATGATGTAAACCATATGCCATGGCTGTCTCAGTCAGATCTCAACCCAACTGAACACTTATGGGAGATTCTGGAGTGGCGCCTGAGACAGCTTTCTCCACCACCACCAACAAAACACCAAATTATGAGATTTATCTTGGAAAAATGGTGTCCTATCCCTCCAATAGAGTTCCAGACACTTGTAGAATATAATAGCTAATGTACTAGCTCTGTAGTAACTGTAGTGAGGGGTGTTATAACGTCACTGTACCTGCTCTGTAGTAACTGTAGTGAGGGGTGGTATAACATTACTGTACCTGCTCTGTAGTAACTGTAGTGAGGGGTGGTATAACATCACTGTACCTGCTCTGTAGTAACTGTAGTGAGGGGTGGTATAACATCACTGTACCTGCTCTGTAGTAACTGTAGTGAGGGGTGGTATAACATTACTGTACCTGCTCTGTAGTAACTGTAGTGAGGGGTGGTATAACATTACTGTGTACCAGCTCTGTAGTAACTGTAGTGAGGGGTGTTATAACATTACTGTACCTGCTCTGTAGTAACTGTAGTGAGGGGTGTTATAACGTCACTGTACCTGCTCTGTAGTAACTGTAGTGAGGGGTGGTATAACGTTACTGTACCAGCTCTGTAGTAACTGTAGTGAGGGGTGGTATAACATTACTGTACCAGCTCTGTAGTAACTGTAGTGAGGGGTGTTATAACATTACTGTACCTGCTCTGTAGTAACTGTAGTGAGGGGTGTTATAACGTCACTGTACCTGCTCTGTAGTAACTGTAGTGAGGGGTGGTATAACGTTACTGTACCAGCTCTGTAGTAACTGTAGTGAGGGGTGGTATAACATTACTGTACCAGCTCTGTAGTAACTGTAGTGAAGGGGTGCTGAGAAGCTTGTCAGGGAGGAAGTCAATCTCCTTCATGATGTTGGCCAGCCGGACAGGAAGCTCCTGACGAAGGAACACAAAGGACGTCTTCTCACAGGCATTGGCCGAGCCTGTAGTCACATGACAACACATCTGCGTTGTACTAATTGGGGGTATACCGTAGCAAAATGTTATGCAATGGAAAACAAGCGTTGGTTTCTCATTGGACCAGTTCAGGTAGTCCCTCCCCGTTTCAGTCCCAGAGATATCACAAGACAGGAGGTCATCCAGTACATATACTGTTGTGTAAATGTTTAAGACAATGTCAAGATCTTGAAATTATTT
>NC_092178.1:15488581-15675413 GCF_045791955.1 Oncorhynchus clarkii lewisi | reverse complement strand
TAGCTATATACAGGGCCAGTTCCAGGATCAGTAGCTATATACAGGGTCAGTTCTAGGATCAGTAGCTATATACAGGGTCAGTTCCAGGGTCAGTAGCTATATACAGGGTCAGTAGCTATATACAGGGTCAGTTCCAGGGTCAGTAGCTATATACAGGGTCAGTTCCAGGGTCAGTAGCTATATACAGGGTCAGTTCCATGATCAGTAGCTTTATACAGGGTCAGTTCCAGGGTCAGTAGCTATATACAGGGTCAGTTCCATGATCAGTAGCTATATACAGGGTCAGTTCCAGGGTCAGTAGCTATATACAGGGTCAGTTCCAGGGTCAGTAGCTATATACAGGGTCAGTTCTAGGATCAGTAGCTATATACAGGGTCAGTTCCAGGGTCAGTAGTTATATACAGGGTCAGTTCCATGATCAGTAGCTATATACAGGGTCAGTTCCAGGGTCAGTAGCTATATACAGGGTCAGTTCCAGGGTCAGTAGCTATATACAGGGTCAGTTCCAGGGTCAGTAGTTATATACAGGGTCAGTTCCATGATCAGTATCTATATACAGGGTCAGTTCCAGGGTCAGTAGCTATATACAGGGTCAGTTCCAGGGTCAGTAGCTATATGCAGGGTCAGTTCTAGGATCAGTAGCTATATACAGGGTCAGTTCCAGGGTCACTAGCTATATACAGGGTCAGTTCCAGGGTCACTAGCTATATACAGGGTCAGTTCCAGTAGCTATATACAGGGTCAGTAGCTACATACAGGGTCAGTTCCAGGGTCAGTAGCTATATACAGGGTCAGTTCCAGGGTCAGTAGCTATATACAGGGTCAGTTCCATGATCAGTAGCTTTATACAGGGTCAGTTCCAGGGTCAGTAGCTATATACAGGGTCAGTTCCATGATCAGTAGCTATATACAGGGTCAGTTCCAGGGTCAGTAGCTATATACAGGGTCAGTTCCAGGGTCAGTAGCTATATACAGGGTCAGTTCTAGGATCAGTAGCTATATACAGGGTCAGTTCCAGGGTCAGTAGTTATATACAGGGTCAGTTCCATGATCAGTAGCTATATACAGGGTCAGTTCCAGGGTCAGTAGCTATATACAGGGTCAGTTCCAGGGTCAGTAGCTATATACAGGGCCAGTTCCAGGATCAGTAGCTATATACAGGGTCAGTTCTAGGATCAGTAGCTATATACAGGGTCAGTAGCTATATACAGGGTCAGTTCCAGGGTCAGTAGCTATATACAGGGTCAGTTCCATGATCAGTAGCTATATACAGGGCCAGTTCCAGGATCAGTAGCTATATACAGGGTCAGTTCTAGGATCAGTAGCTATATACAGGGTCAGTTCCAGGGTTAGTAGCTATATACAGGGTCAGTAGCTATATACAGGGTCAGTTCCAGGGTCAGTAGCTATATACAGGGTCAGTTCCAGGGTCAGTAGCTATATACAGGGTCAGTAGCTATATACAGGGTCAGTTCCAGGGTCAGTAGCTATATACAGGGCCAGTTCCAGGATCAGTAGCTATATACAGGGTCAGTTCTAGGATCAGTAGCTATATACAGGGTCAGTTCCAGGGTCAGTAGCTATATACA
Source organism: Oncorhynchus clarkii lewisi (assembly GCF_045791955.1). Taxonomy (NCBI): domain Eukaryota; kingdom Metazoa; phylum Chordata; class Actinopteri; order Salmoniformes; family Salmonidae; genus Oncorhynchus; species Oncorhynchus clarkii. The sequence goes on along the minus strand of NC_092178.1, from coordinate 15,673,824 downwards.
GGGTCAGTAGCTATATACAGGGTCAGTTCCAGGGTCAGTAGCTATATACAGGGTCAGTTCCAGGGTCAGTAGCTATATACAGGGTCAGTTCCATGATCAGTAGCTTTATACAGGGTCAGTTCCAGGGTCAGTAGCTATATACAGGGTCAGTTCCATGATCAGTAGCTATATACAGGGTCAGTTCCAGGGTCAGTAGCTATATACAGGGTCAGTTCCAGGGTCAGTAGCTATATACAGGGTCAGTTCTAGGATCAGTAGCTATATACAGGGTCAGTTCCAGGGTCAGTAGTTATATACAGGGTCAGTTCCATGATCAGTAGCTATATACAGGGTCAGTTCCAGGGTCAGTAGCTATATACAGGGTCAGTTCCAGGGTCAGTAGCTATATACAGGGCCAGTTCCAGGATCAGTAGCTATATACAGGGTCAGTTCTAGGATCAGTAGCTATATACAGGGTCAGTAGCTATATACAGGGTCAGTTCCAGGGTCAGTAGCTATATACAGGGTCAGTTCCATGATCAGTAGCTATATACAGGGCCAGTTCCAGGATCAGTAGCTATATACAGGGTCAGTTCTAGGATCAGTAGCTATATACAGGGTCAGTTCCAGGGTTAGTAGCTATATACAGGGTCAGTAGCTATATACAGGGTCAGTTCCAGGGTCAGTAGCTATATACAGGGTCAGTTCCAGGGTCAGTAGCTATATACAGGGTCAGTAGCTATATACAGGGTCAGTTCCAGGGTCAGTAGCTATATACAGGGCCAGTTCCAGGATCAGTAGCTATATACAGGGTCAGTTCTAGGATCAGTAGCTATATACAGGGTCAGTTCCAGGGTCAGTAGCTATATACAGGGTCAGTAGCTATATACAGGGTCAGTTCCAGGGTCAGTAGCTATATACAGGGTCAGTTCCAGGATCAGTAGCTATATACAGGGTCAGTTCTAGGATCAGTAGCTATATACAGGGTCAGTTCCAGGGTCAGTAGCTATATACAGGGTCAGTTCCAGGGTCAGTAGCTATATACATGGTCAGTAGCTATATACAGGGTCAGTAGCTATATACAGGGTCAGTTCCAGGGTCAGTAGCTATATACAGGATCAGTTCCAGGGTCAGTAGCTATATACAGGGTCAGTTCCAGGGTCAGTAGCTATATACAGGGTCAGTTCCAGGGTCAGTAGCTATATACAGGGTCAGTTCCAGGTTCCGTAGCTATATACAGGGTCAGTAGCTATATACAGGGTCAGTTCTAGGGTCAGTAGCTATATACAGGGTCAGTAGCTATATACAGGGTCAGTTCCAGGGTCAGTAGCTATATACAGGGTCAGTTTCATGATCAGTAGCTATATACAGGGCCAGTTCCAGGATCAGTAGCTATATACAGGGTCAGTTCTAGGATCAGTAGCTATATACAGGGTCAGTTCCAGGGTTAGTAGCTATATACAGGGTCAGTAGCTATATACAGGGTCAGTTCCAGGGTCAGTAGCTATATACAGGGCCAGTTCCAGGATCAGTAGCTATATACAGGGTCAGTTCTAGGATCAGTAGCTATATACAGGGTCAGTTCCAGGGTCAGTAGCTATATACAGGGTCAGTAGCTATATACAGGGTCAGTTCCAGGGTCAGTAGCTATATACAGGGTCAGTTCCAGGATCAGTAGCTATATACAGGGTCAGTTCTAGGATCAGTAGCTATATACAGGGTCAGTTCCAGGGTCAGTAGCTATATACAGGGTCAGTTCCAGGGTCAGTAGCTATATACATGGTCAGTAGCTATATACAGGGTCAGTAGCTATATACAGGGTCAGTTCCAGGGTCAGTAGCTATATACAGGATCAGTTCCAGGGTCAGTAGCTATATACAGGGTCAGTTCCAGGGTCAGTAGCTATATACAGGGTCAGTTCCAGGTTCCGTAGCTATATACAGGGTCAGTAGCTATATACAGGGTCAGTTCCAGGGTCAGTAGCTATATACAGGGTCAGTTCCAGGATCAGTGCCAATACTATATTTACAATGTGCCGGGATGCTGGAGTGGTAGGGTTAGATATGGGGTTAAGGTGACTAGGCATCAGGATATATGATAAACAGAGTAGCAGCAGCAGATACACTGAGTGTACAAAACATGAAGAACACCTTCCTAATATTGAGTTGCACCCCCTTTTGCCCTCAGAACAGCCTCAATTAGTCAGGCCAGGGACTACAAGGTGTGGAAAGCATCCACAGTGATGCTGGCCAATGTTGCCTCCAATGCTTCCCACAGTTGTTTCAAGTTGGCTGGATGTCCTTTGGGTGGAGGACCATTCTTGATACACATGGGAAACTGCATGAAAAATCCAGCAGCGTTGTAGTCTGGCACCTACTGTACCACCTACTGTACCTACTACCATACTTCTTTCAAAGGAACTTTAATCTTTTGTCTTGCCCATTCTCTCTTTGAATGGCACACATACACAATCCATGTCTCAATTGTCTCGAGGCTTAAAAATCTTTCTTTAACCTGTCTCCTCCCCTTTGTATACACTGATTGAAGTGGATTTAACAAGTGACATTAATAAGGGTTCATAGCTTTTACCTGGTCAGTGTATTTCATGGAAAGAGCAGGTGCTCTTAATAATTTTTACACTCAGTGTATGATGATTATATGTGAGTGTGTGTGCATGCATAGAGTCGGTATGTGTGTGTGTGTGTGTGTGTGTGTGGTGTGTGTGTGCGTGTGCGTGTGTGTGTGTGTGTGTTGGAGTGTCAGTGTGAGTGAGTGAGTGAGTGAGTGAGTGAGTGAGTGTGTGTGTGTGTAGAATGTGCATAGAGAATAAAATACAATGCTCAACTCAGATAGTCCGTGTGGACGTTTTGTTAGCAGTCTTATGGCTTGGGGATAGAAGCTGTTCAGGAGCCTGTTGGTGTCCAGTACTGCTTGCCGTGCGGAGTCTTTAACAATTTTCCAGGTCTTCCTTTCACACTGCCTGGTATAGAGGTCCTGGATGGCAGGGAGCTCGGCCCCTGTGATGTACTGGGCTGTTGGCACCACCCCCATGGAACGCCATGCGATCGAGTGCAGTTGCCATACCAAGTAGTGATGCAGCCAGTCAAGATGCTGTCTGTGGGGCAGCTGTAGAACTTTTTGAGGATTTGAGGGCCCATGATAAATCTTTTCAACCTCCTTCACAACTGTTTGCATGTGTGTGGACCATTTCAGGCCCCTAGTGATTTGGCCACTGAGGATCTTGAAGCGTTCGACTGACCCACTCCCCTCCATTTGTTATTGATGAAGAGGCATACCCCTCCCCCTCTCGATTTCCGTGAATCCAATGTCCTGTCTGCTGTCTGAATGGAGAATTCATTGAGTTGGATAGCCATGAGGGGGATCTTGTTCGCAAATCCACGATTGGAGATCATCTATCTTATTATCAAGAGACTGTACATTGGCCAATAGAATGGAGGGAAGTGGTGGCCGGTTTTCCCTTCTCCTTAATCTCGCCAGGGTTCCCCCTCTTCTCCCTCTTTTTCGCCTGCGTTTCCTATTCGGTAGCCCAAACATTTTGTTGGAATTACACAAAGAGCCTAGACCGATGAGTCGAAGTCGAATTTGAAGCCGGAATTGAGGTTTGTAACTGCCTATTTGATGTTCAACAGTTCTTGTCTATCATAGGAGATGACAGCGGATAAGCACCAAAATAATCACAAAATGGCAAAGTTGGGTCAGGGATTGCAAGACGGTACAGTACGGTGCCATTTTAACAGGTGCTTTTAATAAGGCTGGCGGTGTGCTCTGTGGCTAAGTACTCCTCTCATTTGGGGTTATTTTGGGTTACACTCCTTCATTAGCCTTCTGATGAATGTCTTGGTAGGGGAGTAGAGGAGTGATGATCCTCTTGTTGTGGGGACCCCACCGGGCTGTGCCGGGCGTTTATTATCATTATCCCTGTAATGAAGCAGCCCTGTCTGAGGAGCGTGGCCCGGACGGCAGACCCAACCACAGACAGCCGCAGGGTCAAAGATCAGGCCTGGGGCCTCTGATGTGCTGATTGAAATGGCTGCCTGATGTACAACTACTGTACATCAGAGATGGGGCTTAAGGGTCGGGGGCCTAGCTTAGCGAAGTTAGCATTTAGGAACATGTGAGGGTTATATTAAAGGGGCAATCTGGGATTCAAACAACAACAAACCTATATGTCATTCATTTATAAGTAAAAGAAAATGTATGCAACAATCGCGGAGTGCCCCTTTAATGCCAAAAGAGAAGCGAGGAGACCGACTTAGTTTAGATGGATGAAGAAAAATCTCACTCAAACAAGTGTGCTTGTATGTGAGTGAGGGAGGGATAAATAAGTGTTGAGTGAGAGAATTAGCATTATATTTAGCCTTGTGTACCACGCTTCTAGGCTGTCCTAGGCTGGTGAACAAGAAAACCATTATATCTTATTAAGACGTTGATAAATTGTTTGTGGTTTTTTACTGGTGTCTCTGTGGCCTTCAACAAGTTAAAGTCTATTGAATCTGACTTTATAATACACTGTGTCTGTGTAGCATATATTTGTACAGTATGTCTTTGTATGGACTATGTGTCGTTTATGTATTATTTCATATTTAGGCTATACATTTATATATCATTGCATAGCGCTACCCACATTTACATTCAAACTCAGTCACCCGGTGGTAACTCATTCAAATCTAAATATTTAAAATAAACCCAGAATATTTAGACTCTCGGTCAGCATCAAACAATGTGTGTTAATGGATTTGAACCTTAATCCAGATTCCCCTGCTGTTCCCCATGGGTAAATAAACTTCTCAGGGATGGTTTCTGATGGCCAACACAATACTTTATTTTTACCCCTAAAGCTCAGTTTATTTTGAGTCTCGGTTTGGAAAAACACTTCACATCTGAGACTCTTCTGTAGCCGTTCTGGAAGAAGGAGAGAAAGAAGGAGAGTAAGAAAGAAAGTAAGAAAAGAAAGAGAAGCGTGTTTTCTTTTGCTTTGGTTTGTTTTCCAGTCCTCTTTAAAATGAACTCGAGGTGCAGGACTTGGCGGTTGCACATGTTGTGGTGGGGGAGAGACAGAGACGGAGAGAGAGAGCGAGAGACAGACGGAGAGAATCTCTCTTCTCTTTGTTTTACTCACTCATAAAACAGTAGATCTTAAAGAGAAAAGAAAACAATCCCACCACTCTGTATCCCTATTTCACTTTAACCAGATCAAATGGGCTCTCCTCAATGTGTAAACTGGGAAAAGTACTGCCAGTGGACCGTGTATGGTTCAGTTCTGGTTCAAGAGAAAATTTGGTCAACACAGAGAGAGTGGTTTATGTTTATGCAGTGGAAGGTACAGTAGATACTACGGGTTAAATTGTATCTGTTCTGGAAAGGCAGTTCTGTACTCAGGACACAGAGTTGATTTGATGACCAGAAGACATTGTTATGACTAGAGCCTAGGTCACATTCTGGTCAGTAAACTCAGGGCCCTACTCAGAAAAGTACACCACTGGTTGTAGTATACCACTGGTTATAGTATACAACTGGTTATAGTATACCACTGGTTGTAGTATGCCACTGGTTGTAGTATACCACTGGTTGTAGTATACCACTGGGTACAGTATTCCACTGGTTGTAGTATACCACTGGTTATAGTATTCCACTGGTTGTAGTATACCACTGGTTATAGTATTCCACTGGTTGTAGTATACCACTGGTTGTAGTATACCACTGGTTATAGTATACCACTGGTTGTAGTATACCACTGGTTGTTGTATACCACTGGTTATAGTATACCACTGGTTATAGTATTCCACTGCTTGTAGTATACCACTGGTTATAGTATACCACTGGTTGTAGTATTCCACTGGTTGTAGTATACCACTGGTTATAGTATTCCACTGGTTATAATATACCACTGGTTGTAGTATACCACTGGTTGTAGTATACCACTGGTTATAGGATACCACTGGTTATAGTATACCACTGGTTGTAGTATACCACTGGTTATAGTATTCCACTGGCTGTAGAATTCCACTGGCTGTAGATTTCACTGGTTGTAGTATACCACTGGTTATAGGAAAGGAGAAGGGTTACAAACCCAAATCGCACCCTATTCCCTTTATCCTTCTAATGCAGTGGGTTAAATCAGGGTCAAACAGAGCGTTTCTTCATAGACATATGAAAGAAAAGTATACACCTTACACACATGGTTATGGTCTTAAAAAAAGAAGACACCTGTAACATGTCAGAAATAGAGTTGAAATATATTCCGTTTGTAAGTTTGCTTCCCAATATTACACTTTATATACACAGAAGACTGAAATATAACAAAACTGTTTGAAATACAAACATCAGATAAAAAAAAAAAAAGATTGTTTCATAATTATGAAATTATGAAAAATATGAATAACATTCCACGTATGAGTCCACTAGGTAATTAGACTGCAGGAAATGGCTACAGTGCACTTCATTTGATCAGGGCCAAGGGAATAGGGTTCCATTTGAGACTTAGATCGAGAGTATGCATGCAGAGGAAAGGCAGACGTCTTGCTCCCGGACAATACTCCTTCACCCACTTTGAGGATAACACAGTGCCACCGACGCGGCCCGCTCCCAAGGACTGTGGCCGACGTGAGTAAGACATTTAAGCGTGTTAACCCTCGCAAGGCTGCCGGCCCAGACGACATCCCAAGCCATGTCCTCAGAGCATGCACAGACCATCTGGCTGGAATGTTTACGGACATATTCAATCTCTCCCTACCCCAGTCGGCTGTCGCCACTTGCTTCAAGATGTCCACCATTGTTCCTGTACCCGAGAAAGCAAAGGTAACTGGACTCAATGACTATCGCCCTGTAGCACTCACTTCTGTCATCATGAAGTGCTTTGAGAGACTAGTCATGGATCATATCACCTCTACCTTACCTGACACCTGAGATCCACTTCAATTTACTTACCTCCCCAATAGATCCACAAACGATGCAATCGCCATCACACTGCACACTGCCCTAACACATCTGGACAAGAGGAATACCTATGTAAGAATGCTGTTAATTGACTATAGGTCAGCCTTCAACACCATAGAACCCTCCAAGCTCATCATTAAGCTCGGGACCCTTGGTCTGAACCTCGCCCTGTGCAACAGGGTCCTGGGCTTCCTGACGGGCCGCCCCCCCATGTGGTGAAGGTGGGAAACAACATCTCCATTTCACTGATTCAACACAGGGGTCCCACAAGGGTGCGTTCTGAGCCCTCTTCTGTACTCCCTGTTCAACCATGACTGCGTGACCAGGCACGCCTCCAACTTCATCATCAAGTTCATCATCAAGTGCAGACGACACAACAGTAGTAGGCCTGATTACCAACAATGACAAGCAGCCTACAGGGAGGAGGTGAGGACCCTGGTAGAGTGGTTCCAGGAAAATAACCTCTCCCTCAACGTCAACAAAATGAAAGAGATGATCGTGGACTTCAGGAAACAGCAGAGGAGAAGCCTTCTCCACAGTGGAGAAGGTGGAAAGCTTCAAGTTCCTCCGACGTACACATCACTGACAATCTGAAATGGTCCACCCACACAGACAGTGTGGTGAAGAAGGCGCAACAGCGCCTCTTCAACCTCAGGAGGCTGAAGAAATTAGTCTTGGCCCCTAAGACCCTCGTAAACTTCTACAGATTCACAATTGAGAGCATCCTGTCGGACTGTATCACCACCTGGTACGGCAACTGCACCGCCCGCAACCTCGGGGCTCTCCAGGAGGTGGTGCGGTCTGCACAACGCATCATCGGGAGCACACTGCCTGCCCTCCAGAACACCAACAGCACCCAATGTCACAGGAAGGCCAAAAAGATCATCAAGGACAACAATCACCCGAGACACGGCCTGTTCACCCCGCTATCATCCAGAAGGCGAGGTCAGTACAGATGCATCAAAGCTGGTACATAGAAACTGAAAAACAACTTCTAAGGCCATCAGACTGTTAAATAGCCATCACTAGCCGGCTACCACCGGGTTACTCAACCCTGCCCCTTAGAGGCTGCTGCCCCATGTATATAGACTTGGAATCACTGGTCACTTTAAAAATGGAACACTAGTCACTTTAATGATGTTTACATCCTGCTTTACTCATCTCATGTGTATATACTGTATTCTATTCTACTGTATTTTAGTCATTGCCATGCCGACATTGCTCTATCTAATATTTCTATATTTCTTAATTCCATTCTTTTACTTTTAGATTTGTGTGTATTGTTGTGAATTGTTAGATACTACTGCACTGTTGGAGCTAGGAACACAAGCATTTCGCTACACCCACAATAACATCTGCTAAATATGTGTACGTGACCAATACAATTTTATTTGATTTGATAGTAGAGGCTACTTTGCAATCTGCACGCTGAGACCGTGGAAGAAGCCATATGTGATGCTCAGTGAAGAGGAAACAGAACTCAATAAACAAAGCGCCAGAGAGCGCCACGCTTGTCATGATGGAGGTTACACTTGGCGCTCTGCTGGCTCCTGCAGGGTTTGATGCGGTAATATAAATTGTCTGGGGCCACAATCCTCCACATTGTCTCTGTCGTTACCCCCACGTCACCCCTCTCCTCTCCTCAGCAGACCCTGTACAGTCAACTCATCATCTTTTTCTCCCTCTCTCCTACCCCCACTCCCTCGCTACCCCACTTCTCTCTCACCCTCCCTATCTCTTTCCCTCCTTACTCAAAATAACGCTGTTGTACTCTCTCCCCCCCCCCTCTCTCTCTCTCTCTCTCTCTGTCTCTCTCTCGCTCTCTCTCTCTCTTTATCTCTCGCTCTCTCTCACTCTCTCTCTTACCCTCGCTCACTCTGACTGGCACTCTCTCTCTTTCTCTCTCTCTCACTCTCTCTTTCTCTCTCTATTTCTCTCTCTCTTTCTCTCTCGTACCCTCTCTCACTCTCTCTCTCTTGCGCTCTCTCTCTCCTCCTCTCTTGCTTTCTCTCTCGTACCCTCTCTCACTCTCTTTCTCTCTCGCTCTCTCTCACTCTCTCACTCTCTCTCTTACATCGCTCGCTCTCTCTCTCTCGATCTCTCTCTCTTACCATCTCTCGCTCGCTCTTGTTCTCTCTCTCTTTCTCTCTCGCTCTCTCTATATATCTTTCTTACTCTAACTCCTCTCTCTTTTTCAATTGTTCTCTTTCTTTCTGCCCATCTGTCTTCCATCACTTCTTTCTCTCTCCCTCTATCCCCTTTTCTTCTCTCCTACCCTTTATCTCTCCCTCTATCCCCTTTTCTTCTCTCCTACCCTTTATCTCTCCCTCTGTTCTCCAGTCTCCCGTGGTGTCAGTGGGCTTTGCTAGGTTCCATCCTAACCTGGTGGTGGGGGGGACCTACTCTGGCCAGATAGTCCTGTGGGACAACCGCAGCCACCGCAGAACTCCTGTACAGAGAACCCCCCTCTCAGCTGCAGCTCACACGGTAAGTCCACAGTGCAGTCCACCCTATTCCCTTTATAGTGCACTACTTTTACCAGCGCACTATGGGCCCTTGTCAAAAGTAGTGCACTATATAGGAAATAAGCTGCCATTTGGGACGCACTATTAGTCTCCATATGCACTGAGACACTTTCAACTTTCATCTTCAACGTATATTACTGGTTTAGAGGTGGTCATACACTATATTCACATCCAGAGCTGCAACACACTGAAACCCTGCAATCCCTGAGGACATTAAAAACATATAAGAGGAAGAATAGAAATGTCCTTGTACATCTTATAACCAGGGTTCCCCAACTGGCAGGCCGGGGGCCGAGCAAAAAAATCGAAAACTATATTTTTAATATAATTTTTTTTTTGTTGGACATAAAATACTATAAAAACACCAGGAAATCAGCTCCAAGTGATTTTAATTTTGGAAATCTGTTTCCAAGTATTCCCACGCATAATAGAGAGATGTGGTCGTATAGAAATGTAATCCAAGTTTGAAATTATTATGTTTTAAGTCAAATATTATCTGTTTGGGTTTCTTGCAGTCAATTTGCAGTTTACCAATTATCATGTTCCGGCCCCCTGAACATCCCCTCAAGAAAAATTTGTCCTGTGGCTGAGTCTAGTTGATGATCCCTCTAATATGGCTCCCGAGTGGCGCAGCGGTCTAAGGCACTACAGTCCCTGGTTCGAATCCAGGCTGTATCCCATCCGGCAATGATTGGGAGTCCCATAGGGCGGCGCACAATTGGCCCATCATCGTCTGGGTTTGGCCGGTGTAGGCCGTCATTGTAAATAAGAATTTGTTCTTAATCGACTTGCCTAGTTAAATAAAGGTTAAATAAAAATATATATATATTCTATCTATATTCTATCCTGTTATCTACCATAACTACCTTCTTAACCTCAATCTATTCACCCCAACAAACCCATTGAGCCTTAACACATTGTGAATACCACCCAAGGCAGGCAATAACGTTTATTGGTAGTGGTGGGAGGTGGGGGGGTTATTGTATGTCTAGTCCTTCGCCTCATTAACCCGCCTGCTCTCTGAAAGGGGCCTTTGTGGGCGAAAAAAAAATCTATTTGAGGTCAATAATGAGATAATGGTTTCACACAACACATTGTATTTGCACAGCGCTGAATGCCGATGCTAAGTTGGAGTAAGGGGCTGTTGCACATTGGCATCTCTTTACTCAATAAGAGCTTCCTGTCATCTCAGTGTTGTAGGAAGACAATATTTTACATCTTTGTGCATATTCAGGTTATACCTGCTGATAACTTTCATAAGATATTAAATGTGTGTGAAATAATATAAAGTATACTGCCTTATTCACATGTAGAGCAATTTAAACAACTACACTATGATGTAGATACAAATTAAATAACTGAATTGGAACTGAAGTGATACAATAAGGGAGACATCCAGTGTGTTTTTTCATTGTCATTCCCTTTCTGTTTTTTTACTTCCTCTATCTGTTCTGCCTGTACTTCCCGTGTCTGTACTGTCTGTACTTCATGTGTCTGTACTGTCTGTACTTCATGTGTCTGTACTGTCTATACTTCCTGTGTCTGTACTTCGTCTGTCTGTTCTGCCTGTACTTCCCGTGTCTGTACTGTCTGTACTTCATGTGTCTTTACTTCCCGTGTTTTTATTTCCTGTGTATGTCTTTCCTTTGTCTGTCCTTCCTGTGTCTATCCTTCCTGTATCTGTACTTCCTGTGTCTCTACTGTCTGTACTTCTCCTGTCTGTACTTCATGGGTCTGTACTGGCTATACTTCATGTCTCTCCTGTCTCTCCTGTGTCTGTACTGTCTGTCCTTCCTGTGTCTGTACTGTCTGTCCTTCCTGTGTCTGTAGCACCCGGTGTACTGTGTGAACGTGGTGGGAACACAGAACGCCAACAACCTGATCACCGTGTCCACAGATGGCAGGATGTGCTCCTGGAGTCTTGACATGCTCTCTCAGCCTCAGGTAAGAGCTGATCCGACATCAGTCAATAATGATCTGTATCATTAAGGCCCATCTCTTCAAACTGATTCAGAGTCAGCAATAGATTAGATAATCACATATGACATAGGGCATATTGTCATTAAAGAGATTGGTACTATAACTGACTCATACAAACAGTGTAGATAATACCATGATAAAGCCCTATCAAACAGTGTAGCTAATACCATGATAAAGCCCTATCAAACAGTGTAGCTAATACCATGACAAAGCCCTATCAAACAGTGTAGCTAATACCATGATAAAGCCCTATCAAACAGTGTAGCTAATACCATGATAAAGCCCTATCAAACAGTGTAGCTAATACCATGATAAAGCCCTATCAAACAGTGTAGCTAATACCATGATAAAGCCCTATCAAACAGTGTAGCTAATACCATGATAAAGCCCTATCAAACAGTGTAGCTAATACCATGATAAAGCCCTATCAAACAGTGTAGCTAATACCATGATAAAGCCCTATCAAACAGTGTAGCTAATACCATGATAAAGCCCTTTCAAACAGTGTAGCTAATACCATGATAAAGCCCTATCAAACAGTGTAGCTAATACCATGATAAAGCCCTATCAAACAGTGTAGCTAATACCATGATAAAGCCCTTTCAAACAGTGTAGCTAATACCATGATAAAGCCCTATCAAACAGTGTAGCTAATACCATGATAAAGCCCTTTCAAACAGTGTAGCTAATACCATGATAAAGCCCTTTCAAACAGTGTAGCTAATACCATGATAAAGCCCTTTCAAACAGTGTAGCTAATTCCATGATAAAGCCCTTTCAAATAGTGTAGCTAATACCATGATAAAGCCCTATCAAACAGTGTAGCTAATACCATGATAAAGCCCTTTCAAACAGTGTAGCTAATACCATGATAAAGCCCTATCAAACAGTGTAGCTAATACCATGATAAAGCCCTTTCAAACAGTGTAGCTAATACCATGATAAAGCCCTATCAAACAGTGTAGCTAATACCATGATAAAGTCCTATCAAACAGCGTAGCTAATACCATGATAAAGCCCTATCAAACAGTGTAGCTAATACCATGATAAAGCCCTATCAAACAGTGTAGCTAATATTATGATAAAGCCCTATCAAACAGTGTAGCTAATACCATGGCAAAACCCTATTAAACACAATGTATGCTAAATAACTGCAGTATGTGACATATGTGACAACTGTCTATGTGACATATGTTACAGACTCACTATAACTAGGTCAGCACAACCTTAACATGAGGTTTAATCCTTTAACTGTGTGTGTGTGTGTGTGTGTGTGTGTGTGTGTGTGTGTGTGTGTGTGTGTGCGTGCGTGCGTGCGTGTGTGTGTGTGCGGCGTGTGTTTGTGTGTGTGTGTGTGTGTGTGTGTGTGTGCGGGCGTGCGTGCGTGCGTGCGTGTGTGTGTGTGTTGTAGGAGAGCATGGAGCTGGTGTACAACAAGTCTAAAGCGGTGGCTGTGACAGGCATGGCGTTCCCCACTGGAGACGTCAATAATTATGTGGTGGGGAGTGAGGAGGGAACCGTGTACACCGCATCCAGACACGGCAGGTTAGAGGAACACACGTACACACACAAACACACACTGAGACACACAAACACGGCACGGAGACACTGACAAACACACACACCAACACACACACGCACACTCACACAGGTAGACACTGAGACACACTGACACCTATACTTTCAGTGATTGATATACAACCACAAATAGCAAGTGAACCCGTGTATAGTTACAGACAGATGTGTACACACACACTATAAACTTTATATTTTGATGCAGCCTATCTCAGCAAGAAGCTCCTGTTAACTCTTGAAAACGCTATTAGGACCTAGTTCCCCCCATATAGTCTCCTCGGTTCTTTCTGACACGCGCTCTCTCTGTCTCTCTCTATCTCTCTCTCTGTCTCTCTCTATCTCTCTCTGTCTCTCTCTCTATCTCTCTCTGTCTTTCTATCTCTCTCTCTCTCTCGCTCTCTCTCTGTCTTTCCATCTCTTTCTCTCTCTCTCTGTCTCTATTCCTCTCTCTCTCTCTCTCTCTCTCTCTCTCTCTCTCTCTCTCTCTCTCTCTCTCTCCCATGCTCCTTTGCAGCAAGGCGGGGATCTGTGAGATGTTTGAGGGCCACCAGGGGCCAGTGACGGGCCTCAGCTGTCACAACGCTGTCGGCCCCGTAGACTTCTCCCATCTCTTCGTCACCTCGTCGTTTGACTGGACTGTCAAACTGTGGAGCACCAAGGTAGAGGGATCTGATTGTGTCTAAACTAGGTATTACCTACATGCCCTGACTGAGTAGAGGAATAGAGACACAGTGAGACTGTCAGTGTCACAGACTGTGTTCATGAGTCAAAAAGAGGAGCTAAATAAATACATAGATACATTAGTGGGGAGGGAGGTTATGTGTCCGTGGCAGTGAACCGACTGGACTGGAGTGGACTGTGGATGGACGGAGCGAAGGATGGATGAAGAAAGGAAAAGAAGGGAGGGATGGAGAGAACGGGAGGAGTGAGGCTGTTGACTGGGGTTCAAACCACAGAGAGACAGCGGGGGCCAGGAAGGCTGTAGATATACAGTAAACCACAGAGAGGCAGCGGGGGCCAGGGAGGCTGTAGACTGCTGTGGAACTCCTCTCTCCCATTCTGACCTTTCTGTCTGGAGACAGAGGAGCGCACCACAACCACCACAGAGACGGACAGAGGGAGGGAGGGAGGGAGGGAGGGAGGGAGGGAGGGAGGGAGGGAGGGAGGGAGGGAGGGAGGGAGGGAGGGAGGGAGGGAGGGAGGGAGGAAGCTATTGAAAATTAAAGAAGGGAGAGTTAAAGTTAAATTAGGAACATCCAGCTGGCTGGAAGGGTTGGTTTAGGAAGAAGAGGAGGGAACAGAAGAGGTGAAGAGGAGAGAAGAGGTGAAGAGATGAGAGGAGAGCACAGAATAAGAGAAAAAGAGGAAAGTGAAGAGGCGAGAGGAAGAGAAGAAGAGGAGAGAAGAGAAGAGGAAATAAAGACCCCATCATAAAACTCACTCAACTGAACAAAAATATAAACGCAACATGTAAAATGTTGGTTCCATGAGATGAAATAAAAGATCCCAGAAATTTTACATACACACAAAAAGCTTATTTATCTCAAATTGTGTGCACAAATTGGTTGACATCCCTGTTAGTGAGCATCCCTTGTACTGGGGAAAATAAAAGGCCACTTTAAAATGTGCAGTTTTGTCACACTACACAATGCCACAGATGTCTCAAGTTTTGAGGGAGCGTGCAATTAACATGCTGACTGCAGGAATGGCCACCAGTGCTGTTGCCAGATAATTTAATGTTAATTTCTCTAACATCGTTTTAAAGAATTTGGTTGTCCGTCCAACCGGCCTCACAACAGCAGACCACGTGTAACCACGCCAGCCCAGGACCTCAACATCCGGCTTCTTCACACGCTGGAGCTGGAGACGTGTGCTCTTCACGGATGAATCCCAGTTTCAACTGTACCTTGCAACCGGCCAGATGGCCGTTTGCTGATGTCCCATGGTGTCACGTGCTGACCTTAGTTTATTTGTATGTCTCTGTGTTAGGTTGGTCAGGGTTGTGAGTTGGGGTGGGTTGTCCATGCTATTTTTTTCTAGGTTATATTTTCTACGTGTTTGGCCTAGTATGGTTCTCAGTCAGAGGCAGGTGTCGTTCGTTGTACTTAGGTAGCCTTTTCCCACCTGTGTTTTGTGGGTGATTATTTTCTGTTTAGTGTTTTTCGTCACCTTACAGGACTGTTCGTTTGTCGTTTTTGTTGTTTTGTTCAGTGTTCAGTTGTTTTATTAAAATAATGGACACTTACCACGCTGCACCTAGGTCCTCCTCTCTTTCTCCAGACGACAACCGTTACACATGGTGGTGGTGAGGTTATGGTATGGGCAGGCATAAGCTAAGGACAACGAACACAATTGCACTTTATTGATAGCAATTTGAATGCACAAAGATACCGTGGCGAGATCCTGAGGCCCATTGTCTTGCCATTAATTCACCGCCACCACCTCATGTTTCAGCATGATAATTCATGGCCCCTTGTCGCAAGGATCTGTACACAATTCCTGGAAGCTGAAAATGTCCCAGTTCTTCCATGGCCAGCATACTCACTAGACATGTCACCCATTGAGCCTGTGTGGGATGCTCTGGATGTACATGTTCCAGTTCCTGCCAATATCCAGCAACTTCGCACAGCCATTGAAGAGGAGTGGGACAACATTCCACAGACCACAATCAACAGCCTGATCAACTCTATGCGAATGAGATGTGTCGCGCTGCACGAGGTAAATGGTGCTCACACCAGATATTGACTGGTTTTCTGATCTACGCACCTGCCTTTTTGTTAAGGTGTGCGTGTGCGTGCATGTGTGTGGTTGTGGGCACACCATTGTGCGCGGTTGTGGGCACAGCTGGCTAACCTTTGCTTACCTAAGGTTACCATAGAGGTTTACATTTGCCTTGCCAATCAACGCCATCAAACGACACAGCTCTCTCCACAGAGAGTTCAAAAGGCAGGAATGCAATACTCTGAATGTGTTTTTACACTCAGCGGCGCAAATATTGTGGTTATGAAACCATATGGGTTGTGAGCTGCCTGACTCTGATGTTGACAGGGAGACGTCTAGAGACTGAGGGCGAATAACTTAACTGCTTAGGCCTAGTTATGACCTTAGAAAACCATTTCTGTGTCTGAAATAGCACCCTATAGTGTAAGTAGTACGCAATATGGGCATTCTATTCCCTATTTTTATTTATTTATTTATTTTTTTAATTTTACCTTTATTTAACCAGGCAAGTCAGTTAAGAACAAATTCTTATTT
Source organism: Oncorhynchus clarkii lewisi (assembly GCF_045791955.1). Classification (NCBI taxonomy): domain Eukaryota; kingdom Metazoa; phylum Chordata; class Actinopteri; order Salmoniformes; family Salmonidae; genus Oncorhynchus; species Oncorhynchus clarkii. The sequence goes on along the minus strand of NC_092178.1, from coordinate 15,657,553 downwards.
TCAATGACGGCCTGGGAACAGTGGGTTAACTGCCTGTTCAGGGGCAGAACGACAGATTTGTACCTTGTCAGCTCGGGGGTTTGAACTCGCAACCTTCCGGTTACTAGTCCAACGCTCTAACCACTAGGCTACCCTATTCCCTATATAGTGCACTAGACTAAGGAATAGGGTGCCATTTCGGACACAGATAATGTCTGATAGGAGACCATGGTGATTTTTAGCCTCAAATTTATGAAATAGGTGTGCTCATTCATGCTAAGTCACAGTTCAGCTGATTGATCATTATTATAATAAGTGTCTCTCTGTCTTGATTGTGTGAATGAAGGAAGCCTACTCATCATACGATTTTCATTCCACTACTTGGCCTGGTTTGACCTGATGTCCTTAGCCAGATCACATTCATAAAGTACTTTCTGCCCCTTCTGTTTCCCAGCAAATGGAACCATATTTCCTATATATAGCTGTGGTTAAAAGTAGTGCATTAAATAGGGAATAGGGTGTCATTTAATATGTTTGTTGGAGACTGAATGAATGGAACAACTGGAGTAAAGGCAGACCAGGATTCTCTCTGTTCAACCTCCATTTTGGAATCTATAGACCAGAATTCTCTCTGTTCAACCTCCATTTTGGAATCTATAGACCAGAATTCTCTCTGTTTAAACTCCAGTTTGGAATCTACAGACCAGGATTCGCTCTGTTCAACCTCCATTTTGGAATCTATAGACCAGGATTCTCTCTGTTTAAACTCCAGTTTGGAATCTACAGACCAGGATTCTCTCTGTTTAAACTCCAGTTGGGAATCTACAGACCAGGATTCTCTCTGTTTAAACTCCAGTTGGGAATCTACAGACCAGGATTCTCTCTGTTTAAACTCCAGTTTGGAATCTACAGACCAGGATTCTCTCTATTTAAACTCCAGTTTGGAATCTACAGACCAGGATTATCTCTGTTTGAACTCCAGTTTGGAATCTACAGACCAGGATTCTCTCTGTTTAAACTCCAGTTTGGAATCCACAGACCAGGATTCTCTCTGTTTAAACTCCAGTTTGGAATCTACAGACCAGGATTCTCTCTGTTTAAACTCCAGTTTGGAATCTACAGACCAGGATTCTCTCTGTTTAAACTCCAGTTTGGAATCTACAGACCAGGATTCTCTCTGTTTAAAGTCCAGTTTGGAATCTACAGACCAGGATTCTCTCTGTTTAAACTCCAGTTTGGAATCTACAGACCAGGATTCTCTCTGTTTAAAGTCCAGTTTGGAATCTACAGACCAGGATTCTCTCTGTTTAAACTCCAGTTTGTAATCTACAGACCAGGATTCTCTCTGTTTAAACTCCAGTTTGGAATCTACAGACCAGGATTCTCTCTATTTAAACTCCAGTTTGGAATCTACAGACCAGGATTCTGTCTGTTTAAACTCCAGTTTGGAATTTACAGACCAGGATTCTCTCTGTTTAAAGTCCAGTTTGGAATCTACAGACCAGGATTCTCTCTGTTTAAAGTCCAGTTTGGAATCTACAGACCAGGATTCTCTCTGTTTAAACTCCAGTTTGGAATCTACAGACCAGGATTCTCTCTATTTAAACTCCAGTTTGGAATCTACAGACCAGGATTCTCTCTGTTTAAACTCCAGTTTGGAATCTACAGACCAGGATTCTCTCTGTTTAAACTCCAGTTTGGAATCTACAGACCAGGATTCTCTCTGTTTAAAGTCCAGTTTGGAATCTACAGACCAGGATTCTCTCTGTTTAAACTCCAGTTTGGAATCTACAGACCAGGATTCTCTCTGTTTAAAGTCCAGTTTGGAATCTACAGACCAGGATTCTCTCTGTTTAAACTCCAGTTTGTAATCTACAGACCAGGATTCTCTCTGTTTAAACTCCAGTTTGGAATCTACAGACCAGGATTCTCTCTGTTTAAACTCCAGTTTGGAATCTACAGACCAGGATTCTCTCTGTTTAAACTCCAGTTTGGAATCCACAGACCAGGATTCTCTCTGTTTAAACTCCAGTTTGGAATCTACAGACCAGGATTCTCTCTGTTTAAACTCCAGTTTGGAATCTACAGACCAGGATTCCCTCTGTTTAAACTCCAGTTTGGAATCTACAGACCAGGATTCTCCGTTGGAACTTTAGTTTGGAATCTACAGACCAGGATTCTCTCTGTTTAAACTCCAGTTTGGAATCTACAGACCAGGATTCTCTCTGTTTAAAGTCCAGTTTGGAATCTACAGACCAGGATTATCTCTGTTTAAACTCCAGTTTGGAATTTACAGACCAGGATTCTCTCTGTTTAAAGTCCAGTTTGGAATCTACAGACCAGGATTCTCTCTGTTTAAACTCCAGTTTGGAATCTACAGACCAGGATTCTCTCTGTTTAAAGTCCAGTTTGGAATCTACAGACCAGGATTCTCTCTGTTTAAACTCCAGTTTGGAATCTACAGACCAGGATTCTCTCTGTTTAAACTCCAGTTTGGAATCTACAGACCAGGATTCTCTCTGTTCAACCTCCAGTTTGCCTTTGAATTTATTTTTAGAAACATGAGTTTGGCCAGAGTATGTGGCTACAGGGTCATGTGATGGTGTCTTTAGAGCAGGTCAGCAGTGCAGAATATCCTCTCCACGCTTGCAAAGCCACTGGGGATGATAAACACCCTTTGTGCCACTCTTGCCAGGCTGGGCAGGGATGCATAGTTTTGGTTTTATCTGCCCACCTCATGCCTTTCTGTTAGCATGTGCATGTAGTAAGTACACCGTCATGCTTTCAGGATATGTCTTTTCAGATATTTTAGTTGTGGACATTACATCACCACACTCCTTCTCTTGGTTTTGGTCCTGATCTTTGTAAGTCACCTTGATTTTGCACCTGTGTGTTTTATCACTTTCTTTATGAAAAGATTTTGTGAATTCCATGACAAGGGGTTATAGCAGTACACAAGACGAGAAGGCCGACGCTCCAGCCTTTGGGAATCTCGCTCTGAGCTCCAGTCAAATTGGGCACACTCCACTCCTCACTCTGCTCACATACTCTGCTGTATTTTTCATTTCATTTGTTTTTCATTTCAAGTAAGTCACAGCCTATATGTTCAATGTATAGACTATGATGATTTAATGCAACAAAATGTTGTTTAAATGCTGAGGTTAATGTCCTTACCAGCCTAGAGTGTTGCTCTAGCAAATGCTTCACAAAGTATTTCTTTGTAGGCTATAGCCTTAAAATAATTTAAATAATATAGCTTAAATAATTAATTTTCATTGATTCTTAGGCTCCCTGTCTGGCTCCTGACCTATTAGAGTGTTTATATGCTGTTTAATATGAAATTATGAGTTTTGTTACATTCACCTTTTTATGTGTATTAAAAAACTTTTCATTCAAACATATGGTTTGGTTTCAGTACTTCATAACCAACTGGTAGGTCCAGGTAGTCACAAAAATAGATGGCTGTTGGTTCAATTGTGATTTTAATGAATGGAGATAATTCAGAGCATCAGTTTTTTTCCCTGTGAGTGCAGAGCTGTTTTTAGCCAAGGGGTTGGAAAGGATGTGGAACAAGCACAGTTTGGAATCTACAGTTTGGAATCTACGGTTTGGAATCTACAGTTTGGAATCTACGGTTTGGAATCTACAGTTTGGAATCTACAGTTTGGAATCTACAGTTTGGAATCTACAGTTTGGAATCTACAGGTCTGGATTATCTTTGTTGGAACTCCAGTTTGGAATCTACAGGCCTGGATTATCTTTGTTGGAACTCCAGTTTGGAATCTACAGCAAATGTCAGAATTGCTGCAGCAAAATCAAGCCTTTTTGCCCGCAAATATCGGGGACTGCTATATGTCTCAGAAAATAGAAGAGAGAGAGAGAGAGAGATTAGTAGTAGGTTGCTGTGGTCAGGTGTGTGTGCATTCCTGTCCCTTCCCTCGGGAGAGGGGAGGGGCTGGGGAAGGAGAGGAGAAGTGCAGGGAGAGGGGAGACGAGAAGGATGGGAGGAGGGGAGAGAGAGCACATTCCTCCCAAGCGGTCTGTCTTTATGTCTCAGCCTGACTCCCACTCCCTACCTGTCTCAGCCTAGCCTACCTGACTCCCACTCCATACCTGTCTCAGCCTACCTGACTTCCACTCCCTACCTGTCTCAGCCTACCTGACTCCCACTCTCTACCTGTCTCAGTCTACCTGACTCCCTCTCCCTACCTGTCTCAGTCTACCTGACTCCCTCTCCCTACCTGTCTCAGCCTACCTGACTCCCACTCCCCACCTGTCTCAGCCTACCTGACTCCCACTCCCTGACCTGTCTCAGCCTACCGGACTCCCACTCTCTACCTGTCTCAGCCTACCTGACTCCCACTCCCTACCTGTCTCAGCCTACCTGACTCCCACTCCCTACCTGTCTCAGCCTACCTGACTCCTACTCTCTACCTGTCTCAGCCTACCTGATTCCCACTCCCTACCTGTCTCAGCCTACCTGACTCCCACTCCCTACCTGTCTCAGCCTACCTGACTCCTACTCTCTACCTGTCTCAGCTTACCTGACTCCTACTCTCTACCTGTCTCAGCCTACCTGACTCCCACTCCCTACCTGTCTCAGCCTACCTGACTCCTACTCTCTATCTGTCTCAGCTTACCTGACTCCTACTCTCTACCTGTCTCAGCCTACCTGACTCCCACTCTCTACCTGTCTCAGCCTACCTGACTCCCACTCCCTACCTGTCTCAGCCTACCTGACTCCCACTCTCTACCTGTAACAGCCTACCTGACTCCCACTCCCTACCTGTCTCAGCCTAGTCTACCTGACTCCCACTCTCTACCTGTCTCAGCCTACCTGACTACCACTCTCTACCTTTCTCAGCCTACTTGACTCCCACTCTCTCCCTGTCTCAGCCTACCTGACTCCTACTCCCTACCTGTCTCAGCCTACCTGACTCCCACTCTCTACCTGTCTCAGTCTACCTGACTCCCACTCCCTACCTGTCTCAGCCTACCTGACTCCCACTCTCTACCTGTCTCAGCCTACCTGACTCCCACTCTCTACCTGTCTCAGCCTATCTGACTCCCACTCCCTACCTGTCTCAGTCTACCTGACTCCTACTCCCTACCTGTCTCAGCCTACCTGACTCCCACTCCCTACCTGTCTCAGCCTACCTGACTCCCACTCCCTACCTGTCCAGAATGCATTTAGCAACCCTCTGGAATTCTCTCTGACAGGCGTGGGAGGAGGAGGGGGGGGGGGTGGATGGGAGGGGGATTCTCCATCTCTATCTCGCTCTTTCTCTCCCTTTCTGTCTCTCACTGTCTGTCTCTTCTCTCTCTCTGCTCCCTCTCTTTTATGCCCCCTTACCTCTGTCTATGTCTTTCCTCATGTCTCTCTCTCTCTTCCCACTCTTTCTCTCCCTCTGTTTATTCTTTCATTCTTCCCCTCAGACAGCTGTTCCACTAAGGTTACAGTACAGCTTTGGAGAGGGAGATGTCTTTCATGTCTTCTGTTTTTTATGACACTGTGTGAATGTGCAAAGCTTTTTAATTATGCCTTTCCCAGACAGACCCCAAGGCTGCAGTGGGGCCAGACTGTCTACTGCCTCCCTTTTTCTCCCTCTATCTCTATCCCTCTTTCTCTCTCTCTCTACCTCCTTCTCTGTCCCCCCTCTCTCTGCCTCCCTCTTTCTCTCTCTCTCTCTGCCCCCCCCTCTCTGCCTCTCTCTCTCTCTGCCCCCTCTCTCTCTCTATCCTCATTTTCAATCAAATCAATCAAATGAATTTATAAAGTCCTTTTTACATCAGTCGATGTCACAAAGTGCTATACAGAAACCCAGCCTAAAACCCCAAACAGCAAGCAATGCAGGTGTAGAAGCGGTGGCTAGGAAAAACTCCCTAGAAAGGCAGGAACCTAGGAATATACCTAGAGAGGAACCAGGCTCTGAGGGGTGGCCAGTCCTCTTCTGGCTGTGCCAGGTGGAGATATAACAGTACATGGCCAAGGTGTTCAAACGTTCATAGATCATCTGCAGGGTCAAAAAATAATAATAATAATCACAGTAGTTGTAACGTGTGCAACAGGTCAGCCAGCACCTCATGAGTAAATGTTAGTTGGCTTTTCATAGCCGAGCATTCAGAGTTACAGACAGCAGGTGCCGTAGAGAAAATGAGTCGAAAACAGCAGGTCTGGGACAAGGTAGCACATCCGGTGAACAGGTCAGGGTTCCCTAGTCGCAGGCAGAACAGTTGAAACTGGAGCAGCAGCACGACCAGGTGGACTGGGGTCAGCAAGGAGTCATCAAGCCAGGTAGTCCTGAGGCATGGTCCTAGGGCTCAGGTCCTCTGGAGGGGAGGGAGAGGCAGAGAGAGAGAGAGAATTACAGAGAGCATACTAAAATTCACACAGGACACTAGATAAGACGGGAGAAATACTCCAGATATAACAGACTAACCCTAGTTCCCCGACACATAGACTATTGCAGCATAAATACTGGAGGCTAAGACAGGAGGGGTCGGGAGAAACTATTCCGACTCACTAACCTATCTCTCTCTGTGTGTTTCAGCACAATAAACCCCTCTACTCCTTTGAGGACAACGCTGACTACGTCTATGATGTCATGTGGTCCCCTGTGCACCCAGCTCTGTTTGCCGCCGTGGACGGGATGGGCCGTCTTGATCTGTGGAACCTCAACAATGACACAGAGGTGACTGTGTGTGTGTGTGTGTGTGTGTGTGTGTGTTTGGGTGTGTTAGACAGAGACAGAGAGAGAGAAACATGTCTCATGCTCTGTCACTGTATTGTTCTGGCATGTCCTCGTGTGTGTGTGTGTGTGTGTGTGTGTGTGTGTGTGTGTGTGTGTGTGTATGTGTGTGTGTGTGTGCTTGTTTTGTGTGTGTATCTGTATGTATGTCTGTGTGTGTGTGCTTGATTGTGTGTGTGATTTTGGTCTGTGTGTGTGTGTGCGCTTGTGTGTGTGTGTGTGTGCGCGCTTGTGTGCGCGCTTGTGTGCGCTTGTGTGCGTGTGTGTGTGTGCGCGCTTGTATGCGCCTGTGTTTGTGTGTGCACGTGTGTGTGTTCTTGTTTGTGTGTGTGTGTGTGTGTGTGTGTGTGTGTGTGTGTGTGTGTGTGTGTGTGTGTGTGTGTGTGTGTGTGTGTGTGTATGTGTGTGTGTATGGGGGTGCTTGTTTGTATGTGTGTATTCGTCTGTGTTTCTGTGTGTGTGTTTGTCCCCAGAGCCTCTCATGTTGGAGTGGAGCCAAACCACACAGCCACCAGCAGTCCCAGCAGCCCTCTCTGTGTGGGCGTTCCCTTCCCCACAAGTTCTCCCTAAATCAGATCGGTGACATCTCCTCACTCCGCTCCCATCAAACGCCCCATCAACGCTCCCACAACCAACTCATAACACTCCCATCTCCAAACCCCTCAAACCTTGGCTTCCACAACCGATCCCTCCCACCAAACGCCCCTAACCATCCCCTAGCGGTCCCTTCTCCAAACCCCTCCACCTAGGTTCCCTCAACCAATCCCTCAAACCAAATTCCCCATCAACGCTCCCATAATCATCCCCTAACGCTCCCTTCTCCTCCCCTCCCCACTCAACCATGTCACACCAGTACCCAAACACTCCCACAACCATCATCTAACACTCCTACAACTATCCCATAATGCTCTCCTCCACTCCAACCATGTCCAAACCCTGTCCCAGCAGCCCACAGACCACTAGTTTTCAGTCCCATGCAGAAGCTAGAAATACATCTTTCAGATCTAAACATTAGTTTGATAGTCGACCCTGGATTTGTCACTTGACCCTGGATGGCTTCTTTCATGGTTACATCCCAAATGGCACCCTATTCCCAAAACACTGAGTGTACAAACATTATGAACACCTGCTCTTTCCGTGACATAGACAGACCAGGTGAATCCAGGTGAAAGATATGGTCCTTTATTGATGTCACTTGTTAAATCCACTTCAATCATTGTAGATGAAGGGGAGGAGACGGGTTGAATAAGGATTTCTAAGCCTTGAGACAATTGAGAAATTGTGTCAAGAACTGCAACACTGCTGGGTTTTTCATGCTCAACAGTGTGTATAAAGAATAGTCCACCACCCAAAGGACATCCAGCCAATTTGACACAACTGTGGGAAGCATTGGAGTCAACTTTGGCCAGCATCCCTGTGGAACGCTTTCGACACCTTAGAGTCCCTGGCCTGACTAATTGAGGCTGTTCTGGGGGCAAAGGGGGGTGCAACTCAATATTAAGAAGGTGTTCATAATGTTTAGTACACTGTAATGCACTACTTTTAATGCCCATAGTGAGAAGAGAGCCATTTGGGGCACAGCCATAGTAATTGATCACAAATAAAAAATATGTTATTTATGGCATGTGTTGTCAGGGTAAAGGTATGCTAGGTTACAGAGAAAGCTACTCCACCCCTAACCTCTTGGTGCCAGTATGCTGCTTTTCTAGATAGCCCAGTCCTTGGTCTTTGCCCCGCCTTGTTGGGCAAGTCTTCAATCACTATGTAGCATTGTTGAATACACCCACAGTCTGACATCTAGGCTACCACACCCATAGCTAGAAAGGGAACGTGCCTGATCAGAAAACCAATGTTGCATTTCAAAATTGGTTAAAATTACGGTTAGGTTTAGGGGGTTACGGTTAGGGTTAAGGTGAGGTTAAGTTTTAGAATTTGGCTAGTCGGTATGTCAATGGGATGCTGGTCACAAATTGATTCACAGCCTTAGTCTCTCCCAGGTAGGAGGACTCCCTCTAGTACAGTCCTGTCACAACAAACTAAACCATCTTAAGGTGGAATAATCAAAACACCGCCCTTCTCCCCCAGAGGCATTGGCCCTCTGTCTATGTTACCGAGGGGTTACCGAGGGGCGAGGAGGGGGGCACGGAGGTCTCCCTTTCATGGCTCAGGTCAAAGTAGAGATGAAAGGGGCAACCACTCCCTCTTTTCGGCATTTCCACGGATACCGTGTCCACAGACCCTCCTCTCTAATTATAAATCTGGTCTCTCGCTCCTTATCTCCACCATTCCTCTCTCGCATTTTTAACCTCTGACCCAGCTCTTTGATAGAAGCTGTGACATTTGGGCCTTGCACTTTTGGAACTATACTATTGCTTCCATTTGCTTCAATCAAGCACAGCCAGCTAAAGATTTCCAAAACTGGCCTCCAGGGTGGCGCAGTGGTCTAGGGCACTGCATCGCAGCGCTAGCTGTGCCACCAGAGACTCTGGGTTCCGAGCCCGAACGGGAGTTGTAGCGATGAGACGAGATACTAACAATTGGATACCACAAAAAGGGGGTAAAAAAAAATAAAAAAAGATTTCCTAAACTATTTCAACTCAACTCGAATGAACAGAGACCCTTTATTCCATCCTCTAACAAGGACAGGTAACTGGGGAGCAGAGAGATTGAGCTGTACATGTTCCTTCCTTCAGTCCTTCAGCAACAGCAGGCTCTTCAGTGTAGTTTGAAGGAACACTTTGTTAAGGATGGATTGATGAGAAACATTTGGAGACACACACTCTCTCTTTCTCTCTCTCTCACACACACACACAGACTCACTCTCACTCCCTATTTCTCTCTCTCTCTCTCACACACACACACACACACACACACATACACAGACACACATACAATCTGAGATAGTTCACATTGTTGCTAATGGCAACAGCCCTCCATTGTTATGTACATATTAAAAAACACGCAGCCATCATAACGACATTAGCCTAGTGGTGGAGGGCGGCCTGGTTCTCATTTCCCCTTCACAAACACACAGCCAATTTAAGCAGCGAGTCTGGTGGAAGCTTCCAGTCAGTCTAATAGCAGCCAGTCTGTGGTTAGCCCTGCTCTAGCGCGGGGAAGCTGTCGTATTAGCCGACGTGATGCCGAGGCTTCTGTCTCCAACGACGACATGTGTCATAAACTAATCCTGTCTGTCATATGCAATAGTGCTTCAGCAGGCCCTGATAGCATACATAATCATATATAGACTGGTCCCAGATCTGATTCTGCTTTAGCCAACCCCTTTGGCTGGACTGCAATAGCTAATGCACAAACTGATCTGGGATTGGGCAATTACTCTGGGCCTGCGCCCCAAATGGAACCCTATGCCCTACACATGGAATCCCAAATGGAACCCTATGTCCTACACATGGAATCCCAAATGGAACCCTATGGCCCATGGCAAAAGTAGCGCCCTATGTAAGGAATAGGATGCCATTTGGGATCATCTGTGTTGATTAGTCCTGAGCAGCCTATGGTCCACAGGCTGTGGTGGGTATTGCTTTAATGGGCTTTATGAAGATTTATGTGGCTCATTAAAAGTTTCATATTGTTATTTCACATGGAGCTGAAGCAGACGTAGGTTTACTGGATGAAGACCCCAGTCTGGCTGTGAGAATGTACCATTCTGCTGGTGGCAGTGTCATTATACTGTTACAGCTATGAGTGAAACCTGAAATTGTAGTGCTTTCCTTGTCGCTGTCGCCTTCACTTGCTCTCTGGCAGTTCAGGCTGTACCTTTATGAATAAGTATGTTTGTATAACTGTAATGTACTTTGTGGATCAACCTGGATGGATGGATTGACTGGTGTAACCGTGTGAGCCGCAGGTCCCCACAGCCAGTGTGACCATCGAGGGAGCCTCCGCCCTAAACAGGGTGCGCTGGGGGTCGGCGGGCAAGGAGGTTGCCGTGGGTGACTCAGAGGGCCGTTTGTGGATCTACGACGCAGGAGAGGTATGATATGAACACTATGACTGAGTCTCAAATGGCCCACTACATCTAACCAGAGCCCTATAGGGTGCATTGTGTAGGGATCAGGGTGCCAACACAAAGTAGGCCCACATTACTTCACAAAACTCTTTTTGCCTTTCTTGATCAGCATTGTCTACATCAGAGTGAGTTAGCAGAACACATGTTTTCTTGTGAATGTTAACACCGGTACTACATAAGAAACTTTTAAGAGTATCGTTAGATAAACACTGTTTACATTTGAGTAAGCAAAACTTTTGTTTTCTAGGGAATGTTACAGTAATACTGTATAAAAAAAACTCACCAGAATATGACTATGGGTTAGGTGGTATGTAATATTAAGCATAGAGGAAAAATTTGTTGTCATATAAGTTAGTTTGTTATGTACTATTAACCCCAGAGAAAAACATCAACAATTTAGTTTTATCTCTACGGTATTAACATTCTGAGAATCCAGTTGTTTGGTGAATTTCTCTGTGACCTGTCACAATGGACAGAGCTACGCCACTGAGTTACATGAAAAAGTATGTACCCTTACAAAAAACACATGAATGTATTGACTTTATTTACATCTTCACATCAGACACGTGGTTTTCGGACACCTGTGAAGTGTCACCTGTGAAGTGTCACCTGTGAAGTGTCATGTGAAATGTTTCATGTTTTTTCCCCTCGTGATTTTGAATTTTTTTTTACTTCATTTTTTTTCTTCCCACAAGTTTATTTTTTGCGTTTCTTCTTCACCACTTCCAGCTTCATCTGGTCTCCCATCCAGGGACCGATCAGGACCGACCCAGTAGGATGCAGGGTGCTACAGTATGTTGCTGGATTGAGTGTGCCAAAACATGGACCTGGAAAAAAGGCAGCCAAAGTATAGGCCAGGGTAACAACCAAAGTATAGGCCAGGGTAACAACCAAAGTATAGGCCAGGGTAACAACCAAAGTATAGGCCAGGGTAACAACCAAAGTATAGGCCAGGGTAACAACCAAAGTATAGGCCAGGGTAACAACCAAAGTATAGGCCAGGGTAACAACCAAAGTATAGGCCAGGGTAACAACCAAAGTATAGGCCAGGGTAACAACCAAAGTATAGGCCAGGGTAACAACCAAAGTATAGGCCAGGGTAACAACCAAAGAGAGGGATAATTGCAGGAACGAGGGAGGCGTTTTATTTAATCACGCTGTCATACATTTTTTTAAAACTTTTTTGCATCCATTTACAATTCATTTGTTCTCGCATTTTGAAATTATTTGCCTTGTCTGGCCTTGTCTGGCAGGGAAGCAGTTCATTCAGCCTCATTTACTGCCTTTTAAAAAAACATAGCTGATATGGCTGACTAGCTTAAACAAATGTGATTTCTACTGACAATTGAGATGTACAAAATATGGCATAAGGGGACGACAAGCAGATTAGAGGCAATCCGTAATTTTGATTAATACATTAATGAGAGAGCTAGGACGGACGAAGTCAATATAACTGTTTGTTCAGAAATGTACAGCGACAAAATTCAGAACATGGGCCGTTCTTACAGTGTTTTCCCTGTACACCAAGTCAGGAACGTAGGATAAATAAAGGGGGCATATAAGCAGACAATGAAAGCTCTTACAATATTACATGATTCCATTTCTCAAAAACAGGTTATAGGCTACATGTGAACCACCAAGTCAGAACAATAGGAGAAATTAAGAGGTGAAAATAGACCAAATTATTAGGGTGAGGCTCACTACACAACATACACTTAGTATTATTTTCTTAGCTACAGTATACATATCTCAATTTTGTCATCAAAGTCTGCCATTCTCTGGATTTATGGTGCTTTCAAGACATCTGGGAACTCGAAGGAAAAAAAGGTTGAATCATGATGACGTCAGTGATCTTCAGGTCGTAGCTCTAAAAAGAGGCCCGAGTTCCAGATTTACAATTCTGAGTTGGATGAAAGTTCAAAACTTATTTTCCCAGTCATACCTCATTTTTCCAGAGTTCCCAGTTGTCTTGAACTCACTAAAGTCAGATTTTGCAGTACCGAGTTAAGTTGTTTTGAGCGCTGCACAAATCATGCTTCATTGACAGCATGGCCAATGTTGAATGTTTATAATTTTAAACTAGGAAAAGAGACCCTTAATCTTAGACTTGGTACCACACAGCCACTCCACTGAATATCAGGCTAGTGATTTATTTGCAATGTTTGCAGTTAGCTACAGATTCCTTCCAAACCACTCATTGTTGAATTTGTGATTTCCAACTTCCAACTCCAAATTGTGTAATGTTTATTTTCAATGGCCAATCAGCATCGATACGTTTTATCTATAATTTCTCTTCATTATTTATCTTCATATGACAAGGATTAAAAAGGATTCGCCAGTAGATTGTCAACTTGATTCATGGTGATGACTGCTAGATTTTGAAAGTATGATGTAGATATAACGTGATTTGATGTGATTTTATCTGTGGCCAAAGACCTTGAGCCTTCTTGGATGGGCACTTCTAATGTAACTCTATGGCAGCACCCAAGGGGCTAGAATTTTCAAGGTCTGTGACCTAGTGTCCCCATGAGTGACAGAACACAGAGCCAATCACGGTGCAACGTTCCGTATTTTCTGCCGGCTTGCCCCACCACCACAGAAAGCACTGAGCTATGCTGAAACACCTGCATTTTGGAGCTGCCTTGATCAAGAAAACAAAAAAGAGACCATGTTTGTATGCAGCTTAATTAACTCAATTATATATATATATATATATATATATATATATTGTTTTCAAACTGATATGTGACACGTATTAATGCCAAAATAACATTTATTTTTTATTATTGCAAAAAATGTGGGTCTCAAAACTCGCTGAATGAAGGGTCGCCACTGAGGGTAGTGTAATAAGTCATACGTATACAAGCCGTTCTTCAGGCACATTACCTTTAAACTCCATTGAGGGCCTGGTGTGTGGTTCATCAGGCGAGGGCATTGTCATGCTGAAACAGGAAAGGGCCTTCCCCAAACTGTTACCACAAAGTTGGAAGCACAGAATCGTCTACAATGTATGCTGTAGCATTAAGATATCCCTTCACTGGCATCCCGAGTGGCGCAGTGGTCTAAGGTGCCACTAGAGATGTGCCACTAGAGATCCTGGTTTGAGCCCAGGCTCTGTCGCAGCCGGCCGTGACCGGGAGATCCATGAGAGGCACACAATTGGTCCAGTGTCGTCCTGATTAGGGAAGGTTTTGCCCAGGGATGTTCTTGTCCCATATAAACATATAAATAAAAATTTAAAAAATATTTCCCTTCACTGGAACTAAGGGCCCTAGTCCGAACCATGAAAAACAGCCCTAGACCATTATTCCTCCTCCACCAAACTTTACAGATGGCATTGAGCCAGGTAGCGTTCTCCTGGCATCCGCCAAACCCAGATTCGTCCGTCAGACTGACAGAAGGTGAAGCATGATTCATCACTCCAGAGAACGAGTTTCCACTGCTCCAGAGTCCAATGGCGGTGAGCTTTACACCACTCCAGCCGACGCTTGGCATTGCGCATGGTGATCTTAGTCTTGTGTGAGGCTGCTCGGCCATGGAAACCCATTTCATGAAGCTCCCGACGAACAGTTATTGTGCTGACGTTGCTTCCAGAGGCAGTTTGGAACTCAGTAGTGAGTGTTGCAACCGAGGACAGATGATTTTTACGTGCTTCAGCACTGAGGCAGTCCCGTTCTGTGAGCTTGTGTGGCCTACCACTTCGCGGCTGAGCCTTTGTTGCCCCTAGACGTTTCCACGTAACAATATCAGCACTTACAGTTGACCACGGGACCTCTATATTTATTTTTATTGAACCTTTATTTAACTAAGTCGGTTAAGAACAAATTCTTATTTACCATGACAACCTATTAAAAGGCCAAAGGCCTCCTGCAGGGACTGGGGATTACTAATAAAATTGAAATATAGGACGAAACACACATCACGATAGGAGAGACACCATAATGAAGTAGTTCATTATCCTGAATTATATTTTCAGAGAATACAAATAAATGTCTCTGGTGTGTGAGATGGTACAGTGATATGGAATGAATATGTGGATAGTTTCTTGTTACTGGCTTTTTGTGTTCTCAGAGGTTTTATAGTTCATGTTGCTTGACCTCGTTAAGTGCTCTGTAAATACTTTCATTGGCTTTCCCTGTAACCTATAATTGATTGTAATTCCCATAAAAGCGTTACCCTGGGTGCCAGCCGGTTTCTGCTTTTGCCAACTCAACTTGTTTTCGTCTTGCCAAATGACGGAGATAGCGCCATTGAATAGATCAGCTTTAATATTGCAGATAGAGTGTGGCTTCTATCAATGTAATTATTTGCATAATTTCCAATCCCCAAAATATCTTCTGTAACAAGAGTGTGCAAAGCTGTCAGCAAGGCAAAGGGTGGCTACTTTGAAGAATCTCAAATAAAATATATTTACATTTGTTTAACACTTTTCTGGTTATTACAATGTAGAAAATAGTACAAATCAAGAAAAACCTTGAATGAGTAGGTGTGTCCAAACTTTTGACTGGTACTGTATATGTATGTTGTTTTATCATTCTGTTTTTATTGTAGTGTTTACAGGGCCCTCTTGTAAAATAGATGTTTAATCTCAATGTGACTCCCTGTTTAAATAAAGGTTAAATAAAATACAAATAAAATAAAATACAGTGCGTTTGGAAAGTTTTGGTTTGAGGGAAAGAAGAATGAAGCAAAGTACAGAGAGATCCTTGATAGAAACCTGCTCCAGAGTGCTTAGGACCTCAGACTGGGGGCGAAGTTTCACCTTCCAACACGACAACGACCCTAAGCACACAGCCAAGACAACGCAAGAGTGGTTTTGGGACAAGTCTCTGAATATCCTTGAGTTGCCCAGCCAGAGCCCGGACTTGAACCCAATCGAACATCTCTGGAAAGACCTGAAATAGCTGTTTAGTGACGCTCCCCATCCAACCTGACAAAGCTTGAGAGGATCTGCAGAGAAGAATGGGAGAAACTCCCCAAATACAGGTGTGCCAAGCTTGTAGCGTCATACCCAAGAAGACTCGAGGCTGTAATCAATGCCAAAGGTGCTTCAACAAAGTAGAGTCAGAATACTTTTGTAAATGTGATATTTCCAGTTTTTTTTTAACTAAATTTGCAAACATTTATAAAATCCTGTTTTTGCTTCGTCGTTACGGGGTGTGTAGATTGGCGAGGGGAAAAAAACAATTGAATCCATTTTAGAATAAGGCTGTAACGTAACAAAATGTTGAAAAAGTCAAAGGGTTTTAATACTTTCCGAATGCACTATCCATACTATATACATTTTACGGACACATTATATTTTACATTAGTTATCTATTTTTTTGTTGTTAAAAGTAGCGCACCAAATAGGGAGTTGGGTGCCATTTAGGAGGCACCCTAAGTGTATTGATGATGATTTCCCTGAGGAGGATCCCTGGTGTGCTTTAACAGTTCTGAGGATTTAAAATGGCCGCTGTCCCCTCCCACCTCCTTATTGCTGGTTAATTATAGCCTGCAAAGTGGTAACCGTAGTGACAGCCTGGGTGGCAGCCACGGCAACCAACCAACCAAGTAGCCTTTCCCATTTTACTTTCAAAGCAGTGCTTCGCAATGACTGGTTAGTGGAGGTCACAGTCATACAAAACCTGTAAGGAATGAAACAACGCTCTAAGTGGTTCTCGCGTGTACATTTCACTGACCATATTGACTAGATTAGCTCGAAACTTCAAGTAAACGCTACAATTGTATTTCTTCTAGGGTCCTCGATTCCTCAGGGACTTTTGGTAATGTGAAATGTAAATGTAGTGGACAGTAAACAAGGAGACCACAGATTTAGACCATGAACAGAATCATACATATACTGGACTGTATTTGCTCATGAGGCTGATAAATCAGCCAATCGGGTCCTGACAAAGACTCAGTTATTGGTCAAAACATAATCTATTGTATAGAAAAATACCATTGGGGATATCTATCAGTGTGAAGGTGGATATATTTAGTTTTTGTCTCTGTGGTTCCTCCTAGCTGGCAGTGCCCCACAGTGAGGACTGGGCACGTTTCGCCTGTACCCTGATGGAGATCAAGGCCAACCGGGCCGACGGCGAGGAGGAAGGGCCTGTGGAACTGACGCCATAGGATTGAACGAATCACTGCAGGATCCAATGGGATCACCGAGCATCGCCAGGCACACTGGGCGGGTCACTAGGCGATCCAGCCCATCAGAAGGCTTTGTTCTCACACCTTTATGACATGATTTCACACACCTGTCAAAGCAGCAGCATGTGTTTCTAGACCCCGCCCCCCGCCGTCTCTCTGTGACAGCTACGGGTCGTGTTTTCCTGTTCAGCCCTTGCTGACACATGCCAGATCTTACAACACTTGGATAGGCATTTTACCTATCAGCTAACCACATCATATGTTATAGTAATCTGGTGCCCGACTGCACAGTCAATGAAGTGGCAAGCAACCACTGGTTGATGCATGCAACGTCTGAGCAGGGGAACACAACCACTATTCCAGCAGTGTGTTCAGGCTACAACGTGCTTTCTCGCTACTGTATTAACATCACTGTTTTTGTGTTCATTTATGTTAATATATGTTAGTCGTATAAGCACCTCGGGCCTCTTTGTAATTTACTATATCAATTATTTATTGATTCACTTACTGTATGTGGTCAGTTGTCTTACAGTGCTCAGAACCTAAGTGAATCCCATATCCAATCATAGGTCTTACTACAGCTGTGAAACTAGCAGTGAGAACAGTTCGACAGGGCCTATAGGTCTCTATGCTGTCACGTTACAGAAGTCTCATGTTCACAGTGCTTTTGTTGTGCTTTTCTCAGTATCCAACCCCCTGCGTGCATGCAACACATTTATAGGTTCTTACAGCTTCATAGATATGTTCTAATATGTTGTGGATGTCTGTAAGTGCTTTATGTCAATGTTATAGGGCTCTAATGTGAGGATTATTGCACTGTCCATGGCTACAGGCCTAAGAAACCAATTCTAGTTTAGCACTTTGTTTGAGTGTGTGCCCGCTGTTTATCATGATATGTCTGCCAATAAATCATGGCTGAAGTACTGTTAACTTGTTTACTTGTTGTTGATGTTGAACTACATAGTGTCACAAGTTGGATGTTTGTCTGTTATGATTCTCTCTTACCAGGCGTCAAGCTTTTCTCTGAATTGTCGCACCACAACATACCCCGTGGTAAAAGAAGGCACACACACTTTGTTTACTAACGTTAGATGTTTCTCTTTCATTTTATTAGTACATATACACTGAGTGTACAAAACATTGACAGACTGAGCAGGTGAATCCAAATGAAAGTTACTGTATGATCCCTTATTGATGTCACCTGTTAAATCCACTTCAATCGGTGTAGATGAAGGGGAGGAGACAAGTTAAAGAATGAATTTTTAAGCCTTGAGACAATTAAGACATGAATTATGTATGTGTGCCATTCAACAACAGATTTAAATGCCTTTGAACGGGGTATGGTAGTAGATGCCAGGCGCACCGGTTTGAGTGTGTCAAGAGCTGCATTACTGCTGGGTTTTTCACACTCAATAGTTTCCTGTGTGTATCAAGAATGGTCCACCACCCAAAGGACAACCATTCAACTTGACAGAACTGTGGGAAGCATTGGCGTCAACATGGGCCAGCATCCCTGTGGAACGCTTTCAACAACTTGTAGAGTCCATGCCCTGACGAATTGAGGCTGTTCTGTGGGCAAAAGGGGGTGCAACTCAATATTAGGACGCTGTTCTTAATGTTTAGTACACTCAGTGTATTTTAATATTAGGAAGCTGTTCCTAATGTTTAGTACACTCAGTATATTTCAATATTGCTGCCATACATACAGTAAGGCACAATTATTACACACCATATAATCCTCCTCTCCTGTACAAGTTTAAATACGGGCGTCTTGCATGACAACGAGCAGCTAGTCTAGTGTAGTGTGGTGTATTATAGAGTAATGTAGTGTAGCGTGGTATAGCTAGTCAGTGACATCATCTTTCTGCTCTCTCCCTCTGCTCTGCTGTGCCCTGACTCTTTAAATAGACATTAATTCAACACATAACACAGTTTGAGCTGACAGACAACTCAACTTAGGATAACAGGCAGTACAGTACCGTAGTAGTAGTAATACTGGGTGCAAATGGTGGTAACACTGAACAGTATGTATTACATTCAAGTGTTTGGTCAATATTTTTCATGATCAAGATTATTCCTGTTTTTGCTTCACAGTATCCAAAAAGCAACTTGGCAAACCGTATCAATATGAAAATATGTCTCTCTGTTCGTTCTCATTTGTACAGTAGAATCATTGTTCGGATGTGCGTGCTTGTGTTACATTCCCCATCGATAACATCACATTTAGCATGGAAATAAAAACATGTCCATTTGACGGATATAACCTCAACAGAATAAGCTCTAATCAGACAAACTCTCTGGTGAAAGACAGTAAAATCACCATTATATGGTTAGGCCCGGGATTCAAACAAAGGCTTTTTTGTCGACAAGCACATTGCACTGTCAACCCGGACATTGACATTCATGGTAAAGGCTATGCATGTCGGCTCAAGCATAAATTACCTTAAAAAATCAAGTGCAATGTGCTTGTTGACAATGCATCTTTGAATGAGTCCCGGCTTTAGTGATGATGTAATAAGAGGAAGCAGTCCAGGTCTAATTCAAGTCCTGGCCAGACCCACTACAACTCTGTTAAAAGACCAACCAGAACGACACTACTCCAGACAGACAATGTCAGTACTGTAGCTTTCACTTAGGGCTATATCTAATCAGTATCACGGAAATTCAGCGTTACAGCGTGATTTTAATTTAATGGCAACGCTTCCGCGTCAGCGGAGACAGCATTCACGGTAAATGCTGCAGACGTCGGCTCAATAGGAAATTATTTTTACATTTCTAGCTTCAGCGACACAGATTGAATAGAGCCCTTGATCTCCACAATAAGGCTGACTCAAAAAGTCATCTTTACGGGTATATGAGACTAAAACAGAAGCTAAACCAACCTGATGTGATTTTAGAGCATGACGTATAAAGGTTGTTTCAATAATTTCTTATTATTTATTTTTTTGTCTCATATCAACTAAAACATAGATACATATTTTCCTTTAAAGCCTAAAGAGGCACATCATACTAGTCAGAATGTGCCTCTCTTTCGGGTGGAAAATTCCAAGTAACGATTGCGTGTGTGCTCTATTCTGCCCCCTACGTGTGGGCAGAGGAAGTTCAATTCAAGGGGCGTCTTCCTTGGACGGGGGGATTACATGTACGTTGTATCTTGGTAGGTGGAGTCCAAATTTGCTTTCGATGCCAGTGAACGTAGCCATGGCCAACCTGAAGCCTCCGATGTGGTCGGGACTGGGCGCCGGCATGCTGATCCGAGACTTGGGAGTCGGCTCCGAGCCAGATGGTTTTCTGTGGTGTGGAGAGAGAGGGAGGCGGGAGAAGAGAGGAGGGAGGAGAGAGAGGGTAAGGGAGGGAGCAGGGAGGTGGAGAGAGGGAGGGGGAGGAGGAGCAAGGAGGAGAGAGAGGGAGTAGGAGGGAGGGGTGAGGGGAGAAAGGACAAGAGGGGGAGAGGGAGGAGGAGGGATTGGGGAGAGAGAGGGGGACGAGGAAGGGAAAGACAGAGAGGGAAGGAGAAACAAGGGAAGAGAGAAAGAGTGA
The DNA here is from genome assembly GCF_045791955.1 of Oncorhynchus clarkii lewisi. Lineage (NCBI taxonomy): Eukaryota > Metazoa > Chordata > Actinopteri > Salmoniformes > Salmonidae > Oncorhynchus > Oncorhynchus clarkii. The sequence goes on along the minus strand of NC_092178.1, from coordinate 15,637,117 downwards.
CAGAAAAGAGAGAAACCAAAAGTGGAGGGGAAAAGAGATCGCGCGAGAGAGAGGGAAGAGTTAACAGAGTTTTTATATTAAACATTGTCCACCACAAAAAATAAACATCTTAATCGAGGGAAAAGAGATCGCGCGAGAGAGAGGGAAGAGTTAACAGAGTTTTTATATTAAACATTGTCCACCACAAAAAATAAACATCTTAATCGAATATTAAGACTGGGCGAGAGAGCTATTTATTATTTTATTTTTTAGAGTGCTATTTTTCCTCAGAGCACTGAAACCAGAAATAAATGAATATCCCACAATGGTTTCATATCCGACTTTCTGTGATATCTTTCCAATACAGACAAAAAGGAACACATTTCACACCCACACCACACCATTGAGCAGTAGAGTATTCACTGAACATTTTTCTGAACATTTCTAAAAATGGGGCAAAGTCTGTGAAGACGACACATTATGCATACAGTATGCGTGTTATTTCAGAATAATTAGGACAGTTCGTTGGCTAACTCATTGGTCCTGATTTGTGAAAGAACCCAAAAGTATTTGACAAAATTCTGTCAATACAATTACATGTAGAGTATAATAATGAATGGAATGTATTTGGTGACGCTTATCCTAAAACTCTCCCCCTTGCCCTCCTGTCTCTGTCTCTTATTGGTCAATGGAACATTAGAGTGCATTCTAAAGAGTGACCAGTTTGTGCCGACAGGGAACATGAGCTCAATTTTACCCCGAAAAGCTGGAATGAGAAAGAGCACAAGTCAAAGTGCTTCTCTCTGTCCTACATCACAGCTCTGTATCTCTGTAGTTTAGGACTGCTCTACATCACAGCTCTGTATCTCTGTAGTTTAGGACTGTCCTACATCACAGCTCTGTATCTCTGTAGTTTAGGACTGCTCTACATCACAGCTCTGTATCTCTGTAGTTTAGGACTGTCCTACATCACAGCTCTGTATCTCTGTAGTTTAGGACTGTCCTACATCACAGCTCTGTATCTCTGTAGTTTAGGACTGTCCTACATCACAGATCTGTATCTCTGTAGTTTAGGACTGTCCTACATCACAGCTCTGTATATCTGTAGTTTAGGACTGTCCTACATCACAGCTCTGTATCTCTGTAGTTTAGGACTGTCCTACATCACAGCTCTGTATCTCTGTAGTTTAGGACTGTCCTACATCACAGCTCTGTATCTCTGTAGTTTAGGACTGTCCTACATCACAGCTCTGTATCTCTGTAGTTTAGGACTGTCCTACATCACAGCTCTGTATCTCTGTAGTTTAGGACTGTCCTACATCACAGCTCTGTATCTCTGTAGTTTAGGACTGCTCTACATCACAGCTCTGTATCTCTGTAGTTTAGGACTGCTCTACATCACAGCTCTGTATCTCTGTAGTTTAGGACTGTCTTACATCACAGCTCTGTATCTCTGTAGTTTAGGACTGCTCTACATCACAGCTCTGTATCTCTGTAGTTTAGGACTGTCCTACATCACAGCTCTGTATCTCTGTAGTTTAGGACTGTCCTACATCACAGCTCTGTATCTCTGTAGTTTAGGACTGTCCTACATCACAGCTCTGTATCTCTGTAGTTTAGGACTGCTCTACATCACAGCTCTGTATCTCTGTAGTTTAGGACTGCTCTACATCACAGCTCTGTATCTCTGTAGTTTAGGACTGTCCTACATCACAGCTCTGTATCTCTGTAGTTTAGGACTGTCCTACATCACAGCTCTGTATCTCTGTAGTTTAGGACTGCTCTACATCACAGCTCTGTATCTCTGTAGTTTAGGACTGCTCTACATCACAGCTCTGTATCTCTGTAGTTCAGGACTGCTCTACATCACAGCTCTGTATCTCTGTAGTTTAGGACTGCTCTACATCACAGCTCTGTATCTCTGTAGTTTAGGACTGCCTGACATCACAGCTCTGTATCTCTGTAGTTTAGGACTGTCCTACATCACAGCTCTGTATCTATATAGTTTAGGACTGCTCTACATCACAGCTCTGTATCTCTGTAGTTTAGGACTGTCCTACATCACAGCTCTGTATCTCTGTAGTTTAGGACTGCTCTACATCACAGCTCTGTATCTCTGTAGTTTAGGACTGCTCTACATCACAGCTCTGTATCTCTGTAGTTTAGGACTGTCCTACATCACAGCTCTGTATCTCTGTAGTTTAGGACTGTCCTACATCACAGCTCTGTATCTCTGTAGTTTAGGACTGTCCTACATCACAGCTCTGTATCTCTGTAGTTTAGGACTGTCTTACATCACAGCTCTGTATCTCTGTAGTTTAGGACTGTCCTACATCACAGCTCTGTATCTCTGTAGTTTAGGACTGTCTTACATCACAGCTCTGTATCTCTGTAGTTTAGGACTGTCTTACATCACAGCTCTGTATCTCTGTAGTTTAGGACTGCTCTACATCACAGCTCTGTATCTCTGTAGTTTAGGACTGTCCTACATCACAGCTCTGTATCTCTGTAGTTTAGGACTGTCTTACATCACAGCTCTGTATCTCTGTAGTTTAGGACTGCCTGACATCACAGCTCTGTATCTCTGTAGTTTAGGACTGTCCTACATCACAGCTCTGTATCTCTGTAGTTTAGGACTGTCCTACATCACAGCTCTGTATCTCTGTAGTTTAGGACTGTCCTACATCACAGCTCTGTATCTCTGTAGTTTAGGACTGCTCTACATCACAGCTCTGTATCTCTGTAGTTTAGGACTGTCCTACATCACAGCTCTGTATCTCTGTAGTTTAGGACTGTCCTACATCACAGCTCTGTATCTCTGTAGTTTAGGACTGCCTGACATCACAGCTCTGTATCTCTGTAGTTTAGGACTGTCCTACATCACAGCTCTGTATCTCTGTAGTTTAGGACTGTCCTACATCACAGCTCTGTATCTCTGTAGTTTAGGACTGCTCTACATCACAGCTCTGTATCTCTGTAGTTTAGGACTGCTCTACATCACAGCTCTGTATATCTGTAGTTTAGGACTGCTCTACATCACAGCTCTGTATCTCTGTAGTTTAGGACTGCTCTACATCACAGCTCTGTATCTCTGTAGTTTAGGACTGCCTGACATCACAGCTCTGTATCTCTGTAGTTTAGGACTGTCTTACATCACAGCTCTGTATCTCTGTAGTTTAGGACTGCCTGACATCACAGCTCTGTATCTCTGTAGTTTAGGACTGTCCTACATCACAGCTCTGTATCTCTGTAGTTTAGGACTGCCTGACATCACAGCTCTGTATCTCTGTAGTTTAGGACTGTCCTACATCACAGCTCTGTATCTCTGTAGTTTAGGACTGCTCTACATCACAGCTCTGTATCTCTGTAGTTTAGGACTGTTCTACATCACAGCTCTGTATCTCTGTAGTTTAGGACTGCCTGACATCACAGCTCTGTATCTCTGTAGTTTAGGACTGCTCTATATCACAGCTCTGTATCTCTGTAGTTTAGGACTGCTCTACATCACAGCTCTGTATCTCTGTAGTTTAGGACTGCCTGACATCACAGCTCTGTATCTCTGTAGTTTAGGACTGCTCTACATCACAGCTCTGTATCTCTGTAGTTTAGGACTGTCCTACATCACAGCTCTGTATCTCTGTAGTTTAGGACTGCCTGACATCACAGCTCTGTATCTATGTAGTTTAGGACTGCTCTACATCACAGCTCTGTATATCTGTAGTTTAGGACTGCTCTACATCACAGCTCTGTATCTCTGTAGTTTAGGACTGCTCTACATCACAGCTCTGTATCTCTGTAGTTTAGGACTGTTCTACATCACAGCTCTGTATCTCTGTAGTTTAGGACTGCTCTACATCACAGCTCTGTATATCTGTAGTTTAGGACTGCTCTACATCACAGCTCTGTATCTCTGTAGTTTAGGACTGCTCTACATCACAGCTCTGTATCTCTGTAGTTTAGGACTGTCCTACATCACAGCTCTGTATATCTGTAGTTTAGGACTGCTCTACATCACAGCTCTGTATCTCTGTAGTTTAGGACTGTCCTACATCACAGCTCTGTATCTCTGTAGTTTAGGACTGCTCTACATCACAGCTCTGTATCTCTGTAGTTAGGACTGTCCTACATCACAGCTCTGTATTTCTGTAGTTTAGGACTGCTCTACATCACAGCTCTGTATATCTGTAGTTTAGGACTGCTCTACATCACAGCTCTGTATCTCTGTAGTTTAGGACTGCTCTAAATCACAGCTCTGTATCTCTGTAGTTAGGACTGTCCTACATCACAGCTCTGTATCTCTGTAGTTTAGGACTGCTCTACATCACAGCTCTGTATCTCTGTAGTTTAGGACTGTCCTACATCACAGCTCTGTATCTCTGTAGTTTAGAACTGCTCTAAATCACAGCTCTGTATCTCTGTAGTTTAGGACTGTCCTACATCACAGCTCTGTATATCTGTAGTTTAGGACTGCTCTACATCACAGCTCTGTATCTCTGTAGTTTAGGACTGTCCTACATCACAGCTCTGTATCTCTGTAGTTTAGGACTGCTCTACATCACAGCTCTGTATCTCTGTAGTTTAGGACTGCTCCTACATCACAGCTCTGTATCTCTGTAGTTTAGGACTGCTCTACATCACAGCTCTGTATCTCTGTAGTTTAGGACTGCTCTACATCACAGCTCTGTATCTCTGTAGTTTAGGACTGCTCTACATCACAGCTCTGTATCTCTGTAGTTTAGGACTGCTCTACATCACAGCTCTGTATCTCTGTAGTTTAGGACTGTCCTACATCACAGCTCTGTATCTCTGTAGTTTAGGACTGCTCTACATCACAGCTCTGTATCTCTGTAGTTTAGGACTGTCCTACATCACAGCTCTGTATCTCTGTAGTTTAGGACTGCTCTACATCACAGCTCTGTATCTCTGTAGTTTAGGACTGTCCTACATCACAGCTCTGTATCTCTGTAGTTTAGGACTGCTCTACATCACAGCTCTGTATCTCTGTATCTGTAGTTTAGGACTGCTCTACATCACAGCTCTGTATCTCTGTAGTTTAGGACTGTCCTACATCACAGCTCTGTATCTCTGTAGTTTAGGACTGCTCTACATCACAGCTCTGTATCTCTGTAGTTTAGGACTGTCCTACATCACAGCTCTGTATCTCTGTAGTTTAGGACTGCTCTACATCACAGCTCTGTATCTCTGTAGTTTAGGACTGTCCTACATCACAGCTCTGTATCTCTGTAGTTTAGGACTGCCTCTACATCACAGCTCTGTATCTCTGTAGTTTAGGACTGTCCTACATCACAGCTCTGTATCTCTGTAGTTTAGGACTGCTCTACATCACAGCTCTGTATCTCTGTAGTTTAGGACTGTCCTACATCACAGCTCTGTATCTCTGTAGTTTAGGACTGCTCTACATCACAGCTCTGTATATCTGTAGTTTAGGACTGCTCTACATCACAGCTCTGTATCTCTGTAGTTTAGGACTGTCCTACATCACAGCTCTGTATCTCTGTAGTTTAGGACTGCTCTACATCACAGCTCTGTATCTCTGTAGTTTAGGACTGTCCTACATCACAGCTCTGTATCTCTGTAGTTTAGGACTGTCCTACATCACAGCTCTGTATCTCTGTAGTTTAGGACTGCTCTACATCACAGCTCTGTATCTCTGTAGTTTAGGACTGCTCTACATCACAGCTCTGTATCTCTGTAGTTTAGGACTGCTCTACATCACAGCTCTGTATCTCTGTAGTTTAGGACTGCTCTACATCACAGATCTGTATCTCTGTAGTTTAGGAATGTCCTACATCACAGCTCTGTATCTCTGTAATTTAGGACTGCCTGACATCACAGCTCTGTATCTCTGTAGTTTAGGACTGCTCTACATCACAGCTCTGTATCTCTGTAGTTTAGGACTGTCCTACATCACAGCTCTGTATCTCTGTAGTTTAGGACTGCTCTACATCACAGCTCTGTATCTCTGTAGTTTAGGACTGTCCTACATCACAGCTCTGTATCTCTGTAGTTTAGGACTGTCCTACATCACAGCTCTGTATCTCTGAAGTTTAGGACTGCTCTACATCACAGCTATGTATCTCTGTAGTTTAGGACTGTCCTACATCACAGCTCTGTATCTCTGTAGTTTAGGATTGCTCTACATCACAGCTCTGTATCTCTGTAGTTTAGGACTGCTCTACATCACAGCTCTGTATCTCTGTAGTTTAGGACTGTCCTACATCACAGCTCTGTATATCTGTAGTTTAGGACTGCTCTACATCACAGCTCTGTATCTCTGTAGTTTAGGACTGCTCTACATCACAGCTCTGTATCTCTGTAGTTTAGGACTGTCCTACATCACAGATCTGTATCTCTGTAGTTTAGGACTGCTCTACATCACAGCTCTGTATCTCTGTAGTTTAGGACTGCTCTACATCACAGCTCTGTATCTCTGTAGTTTAGGACTGTCCTACATCACAGCTCTGTATCTCTGTAGTTTAGGACTGTCCTACATCACAGCTCTGTATCTCTGTAGTTTAGGACTGTCCTACATCACAGCTCTGTATCTCTGTAGTTTAGGACTGTCCTACATCACAGCTCTGTATATCTGTAGTTTAGGACTGTCCTACATCACAGCTCTGTATCTCTGTAGTTTAGGACTGCTCTACATCACAGCTCTGTATCTCTGTAGTTTAGGACTGCTCTACATCACAGCTCTGTATCTATGTAGTTTAGGACTGTCCTAGATCACAGCTCTGTATATCTGTAGTTTAGGACTGTCCTACATCACAGCTCTGTATCTCTGTAGTTTAGGACTGTCCTACATCACAGCTCTGTATATCTGTAGTTTAGGACTGTCCTACATCACAGCTCTGTATATCTGCAGTTTAGGACTGCTCTACATCACAGCTCTGTATCTCTGTAGTTTAGGACTGCTCTACATCACAGCTCTGTATCTCTGTAGTTTAGGACTGCTCTACATCACAGCTCTGTATCTCTGTAGTTTAGGACTGCTCTACATCACAGCTCTGTATCTCTGTAGTTTAGGACTGCTCTACATCACCGCTCTTTATCTCTGTAGTTTAGGACTGCTCTACATCACAGCTCTGTATCTCTGTAGTTTAGGACTGTCCTACATCACAGCTCTGTATCTCTGAAGTTTAGGACTGCTCTACATCACAGCTATGTATCTCTGTAGTTTAGGACTGTCCTACATCACAGCTCTGTATCTCTGTAGTTTAGGACTGTCCTACATCACAGCTCTGTATCTCTGTAGTTTAGGACTGCTCTACATCACAGCTCTGTATCTCTGTAGTTTAGGACTGTCCTACATCACAGCTCTGTATATCTGTAGTTTAGGACTGCTCTACATCACAGCTCTGTATCTCTGTAGTTTAGGACTGCTCTACATCACAGCTCTGTATATCTGTAGTTTAGGACTGCTCTACATCACAGCTCTGTATCTCTGTAGTTTAGGACTGCTCTACATCACAGCGCTGTATCTCTGTAGTTTAGGACTGCTCTACATCACAGCTCTGTATCTCTGTAATTTAGGACTGCCTGACATCACAGCTCTGTATCTCTGTAGTTTAGGACTGTCCTACATCACAGCTCTGTATCTCTGTAGTTTAGGACTGCTCTACATCACAGCTCTGTATCTCTGTAGTTTAGGACTGTCCTACATCACAGCTCTGTATCTCTGTAGTTCAGGACTGTCCTACATCACAGCTCTGTATCTCTGTAGTTTAGGACTGTCCTACATCACAGCTCTGTATCTCTGTAGTTTAGGACTGCTCTACATCACAGCTCTGTATCTCTGTAGTTTAGGACTGCTCTACATCACAGCTCGTTATCTCTGTAGTTTAGGACTGCTCTACATCACAGCTCTGTATCTCTGTAGTTTAGGACTGCTCTACATCACAGCTCTGTATATCTGTAGTTTAGGACTGCTCTACATCACAGCTCTGTATCTCTGTAGTTTAGGACTGCTCTACATCACAGCTCTGTATCTCTGTAGTTTAGGACTGTCCTACATCACAGCTCTGTATCTCTGTAGTTTAGGACTGCTCTACATCACAGCTCTGTATCTCTGTAGTTTAGGACTGCTCTACATCACAGCTCTGTATATATGTAGTTTAGGACTGTCCTACATCACAGCTCTGTAGTTTAGGAAATGTCACATCAATCCCACCAAGTAATGAGCTGCGTCACAAATAGGAATAGGTTGCCATTGGGGATGCAGACCAAGTAAATGGTTGAAGCTAGTGGTTCTGTTATCCTGATCTACTCTGAAATTATTTTGGTCTCATGGCATTTCTTGTTCCTCTGGAGACAAAGAAGTGCACCCACACGATGGGTAGCCAAGCTTTTCATTTAACCCTCTGCATGGTTTAAAATGGAAATCTATTCTTTGTATAACTACACATCTCTCCCTGTGTTGAAAGGTTGGCAGTAAAGTGCTGCTAGAAATGACCATGATTTTGTATCACACAGCAATAATCAGTAGAAGCTATTATTCCCGACTGGACCATTCTGACATTTAGGTTTTTGAATTTCTCAGTCTTATTGTGTGATCCCTGAAGACATCAGGACCCTTATTCATGAGGTGTCTCAGAGTAAGAGTGCTGATATAGAATCGTATTAATTTAATAATAAATAAGATTATATGGATGGGGGAGTGGATCCTAGATCAGCCCTCCTATGCTGAGACACTTTATGAATACGGGCCAGGCTCATGTCATTCAGATGAGGAGAGGGAGGAGTTCTGACTTACTGTCCGCCGAAGTCCACGTAGAACCACCTCTGCAGGAGTTCATAGGTCACCAGGGTGACCCCAAACTGAGGTGAGGACCGGAACACTCGGGCTACAGTGAAAAACCACAACTCTCAATAACACTATTTCACTATTAGACTACTGTGCCATTTATATCACATCATCATCATCAGATATTAAAACAAATGGGGTGATACCTCCTGCTCCTTTCCAGAAGGCCCGTGGTCCCTCCTCCTTCAGAATCTTCCAGAAACAGTCAACGAGGCCACTATACGTGGTCTGGCCAGCACGGGCCGCCACTTGTAGCCTGGTCTTGATAACATCGGCTGGGGTCACCAGGGAGGCCGCGGGCATACCTAAGGAGAGAACACCTCACTCAGCACTTGTTAGCACTGTAGTGGTTCTGTGTTAGTACTGTGTTAGTACCTGCATCAGTGTTAGTACTGTCTGTGAATGTAGTGGTTCTGTTATCCTGTAATAGTGTTAGTACTGTCTGTGAATGTTGTGGTTCTGTTATCCTGCATCAGTGTTAGTACTGTCTGTGAATGTAGTGGTTCTGTTATCCTGTATCAGTGTTAGTACTGTCTGTGAATGTAGTGGTTCTGTTATCCTGTATCAGTGTTAGTACTGTCTGTGAATGTAGTGGTTCTGTTATCCTGCATCAGTGTTAGTACTGTCTGTGAATGTAGTGGTTCTGTCATCCTGCATCAGTGTTAGTACTGTCTGTGAATGTAGTTGTTCTGTTATCCTGCATCAGTCTCCGTATTGTCTGTGAATGTAGTTGTTCTGTTATCCTGCATCAGTGTTAGTACTGTCTGTGAATGTAGTTGTTCTGTTATCCTGCATCAGTCTCCGTATTGTCTGTGAATGTAGTGGTTCTGTCATCCTGCATCAGTCTCCGTATTGTCTGTGAATGTAGTTGTTCTGTCATCCTGCATCAGTGTTAGTACTGTCTGTGAATGTAGTTGTTCTGTTATCCTGCATCAGTCTCCGTATTGTCTGTGAATGTAGTGGTTCTGTCATCCTGCATCAGTGTTAGTACTGTCTGTGAATGTAGTTGTTCTGTTATCCTGCATCAGTCTCCGTATTGTCTGTGAATGTAGTGGTTCTGTCATCCTGCATCAGTCTCCGTATTGTCTGTGAATGTAGTTGTTCTGTTATCCTGCATCAGTCATTGTCTGTGAATGTAGTTGTTCTCCGTATTGTCCTTGAATGTAGTTGTTCTGTTATCCTGCATCAGTCTCCGTATTGTCTGTGAATGTAGTTGTTCTGTTATCCTGCATCAGTCTCCGTATTGTCTGTGAATGTAGTTGTTCTGTTATCCTGCATCAGTCTCCGTATTGTCTGTGAATGTAGTTGTTCTGTTATCCTGCATCAGTCTCTGTATTGTCTCTGAATGTAGTGGTTCTGTTATCCTGCATCAGTCTCCGTATTGTCTGTGAATGTAGTTGTTCTGTTATCCTGCATCAGTCTCCGTATTGTCTGTGAATGTAGTTGTTCTGTTATCCTGCATCAGTCTCCATATTGTCTCTGAATGTTGTGGTTCTGTTATCCTGTATCAGTGTTAGTACTGTCTGTGAATGTTGTGGTTCTGTTATCCTGCATCAGTGTTAGTACTGTCTGTGAATGTAGTGGTTCTGTTATCCTGCATCAGTGTTAGTACTGTCTGTGAATGTAGTGGTTCTGTTATCCTGCATCAGTGTTAGTACTGTCTGTGAATGTAGTGGTTCTGTCATCCTGCATCAGTGTTAGTACTGTCTGTGAATGTAGTTGTTCTGTTATCCTGCATCAGTCTCCGTATTGTCTGTGAATGTAGTTGTTCTGTTATCCTGCATCAGTCTCCATATTGTCTCTGAATGTTGTGGTTCTGTTATCCTGTATCAGTGTTAGTACTGTCTGTGAATGTTGTGGTTCTGTTATCCTGCATCAGTGTTAGTACTGTCTGTGAATGTAGTGGTTCTGTTATCCTGCATCAGTGTTAGTACTGTCTGTGAATGTAGTGGTTCTGTTATCCTGCATCAGTGTTAGTACTGTCTGTGAATGTAGTGGTTCTGTCATCCTGCATCAGTGTTAGTACTGTCTGTGAATGTAGTTGTTCTGTTATCTTGCATCAGTCTCCGTATTGTCTGTGAATGTAGTTGTTCTGTTATCCTGCATCAGTCTCCGTATTGTCTGTGAATGTAGTTGTTCTGTTATCCTGCATCAGTCTCCATATTGTCTCTGAATGTTGTGGTTCTGTTATCCTGTATCAGTGTTAGTACTGTCTGTGAATGTTGTGGTTCTGTTATCCTGCATCAGTGTTAGTACTGTCTGTGAATGTAGTGGTTCTGTTATCCTACATCAGTGTTAGTACTGTCTGTGAATGTAGTGGTTCTGTCATCCTGCATCAGTGTTAGTACTGTCTGTGAATGTAGTTGTTCTGTTATCAAATCAAATCAAATCAAATCAAATGTTATTTGTCACATACACATGGTTAACAGATGTTAATGCGAGTGTAGCGAAATGCTTGTGCTTCTAGTTCCGACAATGCAGTAATAACCAACAAGTAATCTAACTAACAATTCCAAAACTACTGTCTTGTACACAGTGTAAGGGGATAAAGAATATGTACATAAGGATATATGAATGAGTGATGGTACAGAGCAGCATAGGCAAGATACAGTAGATGGTATCGAGTACAGTATATACATATGAGATGAGTATGTAAACAAAGTGGCATAGTTAAAGTGGCTAGTGATACATGTATTACATAAGGATACAGTCGATGATATAGAGTACAGTATATACGTATGCATATGAGATGAATAATGTAGGGTAAGTAACATTATATAAGGTAGCATTGTTTAAAGTGGCTAGTGATATATTTACATCATTTCCCATCAATTCCCATTATTAAAGTGGCTGGAGTTGAGTCAGTGTCAGTGTGTTGGCAGCAGCCACTCAATGTTAGTGGTGGCTGTTTAACAGTCTGATGGCCTTGAGATAGAAGCTGTTTTTCAGTCTCTCGGTTCCAGCTTTGATGCACCTGTACTGACCTCGCCTTCTGGATGGTAGCGGGGTGAATAGGCAGTGGCTCGGGTGGTTGATGTCCTTGATGATCTTTATGGCCTTCCTGTGACATCGGGTGGTGTAGGTGTCCTGGAGGGCAGGTAGTTTGCCCCCGGTGATGCGTTGTGCAGACCTCACTACCCTCTGGAGAGCCTTACGGTTGAGGGCGGAGCAGTTGCCGTACCAGGCGGTGATACAGCCCGCCAGGATGCTCTCGATTGTGCATCTGTAGAAGTTTGTGAGTGCTTTTGGTGACAAGCCGAATTTCTTCAGCCTCCTGAGGTTGAAGAGGCGCTGCTGCGCCTTCTTCACAATGCTGTCTGTGTGAGTGGACCAATTCAGTTTGTCTGTGATGTGTATGCCGAGGAACTTAAAACTTGCTACCCTCTCCACTACTGTTCCATCGATGTGGATAGGGGGGTGTTCCCTCTGCTGTTTCCTGAAGTCCACAATCATCTCCTTAGTTTTGTTGACGTTGAGTGTGAGGTTATTTTCCTGACACCACACTCCGAGGGCCCTCACCTCCTCCCTGTAGGCCGTCTCGTCGTTGTTGGTAATCAAGCCTACCACTGTTGTGTCGTCTGCAAACTTGATGATTGAGTTGGAGGCGTGCGTGGCCACGCAGTCGTGGGTGAACAGGGAGTACAGGAGAGGGCTCAGAACGCACCCTTGTGGGGCCCCAGTGTTGAGGATCAGTGGGAAGGAGATGTTGTTGCCTACCCTCACCACCTGGGGGCGGCCCGTCAGGAAGTCCAGTACCCAGTTGCACAGGGCGGGGTCGAGACCCAGGGTCTCGAGCTTGATGACGAGCTTGGAGGGTACTATGGTGTTGAATGCCGAGCTGTAGTCAATGAACAGCATTCTCACATAGGTATTCCTCTTGTCCAGATGGGTTAGGGCGGTGTGCAGTGTGGTTGAGATTGCATTGTCTGTGGACCTATTTGGGCGGTAAGCAAATTGGAGTGGGTCTAGGGTGTCAGGTAGGGTGGAGGTGATATGGTCCTTGACTAGTCTCTCAAAGCACTTCATGATGACGGAAGTGAGTGCTACGGGGCGGTAGTCGTTTAGCTCAGTTACCTTAGCTTTCTTGGGAACAGGAACAATGGTGGCCCTCTTGAAGCATGTGGGAACAGTAGACTGGTATAGGGATTGATTGAATATGTCCGTAAACACACCGGCCAGCTGGTCTGCGCATGCTCTGAGGGCGCGGCTGGGGATGCCGTCTGGGCCTGCAGCCTTGCGAGGGTTAACACGTTTAAATGTCTTACTCACCTCGGCTGCAGTGAAGGAGAGACCGCATGTTTTCGTTGCAGGCCGTGTCAGTGGCACTGTATTGTCCTCAAAGCGGGCAAAAAAGTTATTTAGTCTGCCTGGGAGCAGGACATCCTGGTCCGTGACTGGGCTGGATTTCTTCCTGTAGTCCGTGATTTACTGTAGACCCTGCCACATGCCTCTTGTGTCTGAGCCGTTGAATTGAGATTCTCTTTGTCTCTGTACTGACGCTTAGCTTGTTTGATAGCCTTGCGGAGGGAATAGCTGCACTGTTTGTATTCGGTCATGTTACCAGACACCTTGTCCTGATTAAAAGCAGTGGTTTGCGCTTTCAGTTTCACGCGAATGCTGCCATCAATCCACGGTTTCTGGTTAGGGAATGTTTTAATCGTTGCTATGGGAACGACATCTTCAACGCACGTTCTAATGAACTCGCACACCGAATCAGCGTATTCGTCAATGTTGTTGTCTGACGCAATACGAAACATGTCCCAGTCCACGAGGTGGAAGCAGTCTTGGAGTGTGGAGTCAGCTTGGTCGGACCAGCGTTGGACAGACCTCAGCGTGGGAGCCTCTTGTTTTAGTTTCTGTCTGTAGGCAGGGATCAACAAAATGGAGTCGTGGTCAGCTTTTCCGAAAGGGGGGCGGGGCAGGGCCTTATATGCGTCGCGGAAGTTAGAGTAACAATGATCCAAGGTCTTTCCACCCCTGGTTGCGCAATCGATATGCTGATAAAATTTAGGGAGTCTTGTTTTCAGATTAGCCTTGTTAAAATCCCCAGCTACAATGAATGCAGCAGTCTTAGTACTGTCTGTGAATGTTGTGGTTATGTTATCCTGCATCACTATTTCTACTCAATCTGAATGTATATGTTTCTACTGTTGGGTTATACAAAGGTCATACTTGAACCCGTTATACAAAGGTCATACTTGAACCCGTTGCACTGTGTACTCCATGTACACTACTGTTCAAAAGTTTGGGGTCACTTAGAAATGTTCTTATTTTTGAAAGAAAAGCTAAATTTTGTCCATTAAACATCAAATTGATCCGAAATACAGTGTAGACATTGTTAATGTTGTAAATGACTGTTGTAGCTGGAAACGGCAGATTTTGTTATGGAATATCTACATAGGTGTACAGAGGCCCATTATCATGAACCATCACTACTGTGTTCCAATGGAACGTTGTGTTAGCTAATCCAAGTTTATCAATTTAAAAGGCTAATTGATCATTAGACAACCCTTTTGCAATTATGTTAGCACAGCTGAAAACTGTTGCAAAGAAAAAGCCATATCTCAGACTGGCCAATAAAGAGAAAATATTAAGTTGGGCACAAGAACACAGAAACTGGACAGAGGAACTCTGCCTAGAAGGCCAGCATCCCAGAGTCGCCTCCTCACTGTTGCCAGTTGAGGACTTGTGAGGTATCTGTTTCTCAAACTAGACACTCTAATGTACTTGTCCTCTTGCTCAGTTGTTCACTGAGGCCTCCCTCAGTGAGCCTGTAATCAAACCCGCAAATGCTGATGCTCCAGATACTCAACTAGTCTGAAGAAGGCCAGTTTTATTGCCTCTTTAATAAGCACAACTTTTTACAGCTGCGCTAACATAATAGCAAAAGGGTTTTCAAATGATCAATTCGCCTTTTATGATAAAAATGCTAAACTTGGATTAGCTAACACAATGTGCCATTGGAACACAGGAATGATGGTTGCTGATAATGGGTCTCTGTACGCCTATGTAGATATTCCATAAAAAATCTGCCGTTTCCAGCTACAATAGTCATTTACAACATTAACAATGTCTACACTGTATTTCTGATCAATTTGATGTTATTGTAATGGACAAAAAATGTGCTTTTCTTTCAAAATCAAGGACATTTCTAAGTGACCCCAAACTTTTGAAGGGTAGTGTACATCATGTGTATGACCAATAAACAAACTGGAACTCTCAATGAGATTTTTATCTCACTCCTCTTATCTACATTTGTACTTATTTCAAAACATCATCATATCCTATTTTCACTTGAGCCTTTGGTCATCTGAATGAGGACCAGTCATATGTAAAACTACTCTCTTGATCCTTCCCACAGAAAGTTGTGTACGATCAGAAAAATACATTAGAAAACTCCATTGCCTCTGCTATGTAATGTTCATGGTTTTCTCCTGCAATGGGCAGACAATACGAGGTAATGAGATGGACACACAAAAGCGTCCCACGTGCCAGTGACTGGTGACTGGGGGCCCCATGCGGGCAGCCCTCTCCAGCCACTTCAACCATGAATGGCATCAATCATCAATGGCTGCTTTTGACCGCCACGCACAGTCATTACCATCACCGGCCTCTTCACCAGCTAGTCACACAGGCTACACGTCTTCAAACTAAACAAGCCATTCAATTCAACCACTGATCAACTCGCTCACTGCAAATGTGACAGAACTGGAAAGACCACCTGCACTGATATCCTTCACATGAGAGGGCGGGAGATGAGAGGACAGGAGAGGAGAGGAGAGGAGGGGGAGGAGAGGAGGGGAGAGGTGAGCAGAGGAGGGGGGAGGAGAGGAGGGGGGAGGAGAGGAGGGAGGAGGGGAGAGCAGAGGAGGGGAGAGCAGAGGAGGGGAGAGGAAGGGAGAGGAGAGGAGGGGAGAGGAAGGGGGAGGAGAGGAGGGTAGTGAAGGGGGGAGGAGAGGAGAGGATAGGAGAGAAGGGGAGAGGAGAGGAGGGGAGAGGAGAGGAGGGGGGGACAGGAGGGGAGAGGAGTGGAGAGGAAGGGGGAGGAGAGGAGGGGAGAGGAGAGGAAGGGGAGAGGAGAGGGGAGAGGAGAGGAGGGGGGGAGAGGAAGGGGGAGGAGAGGAGGGGAGAGGAGAGGAGAGGAAGGGGGAGGAGAGGAGAGGAAGGGGGAGGAGAGGGTAGTGAAGGGGAGAGGAGTGTAGAAGAAAGGGGAGGACGGGAGGGTAGTGAAGGGGGGGAGGGGAGGGTAGTGAAGGGGGGGGGGTAGTGAAGGGGAGAGGAGTGTAGAAGAAAGGGGAGGAGGGGAGGGTAGTGAAGGGGAGGGGAGGAGGGGAGATGAGTGTATAAGAAAGGGGAGGAGGGGAGGGAAAGAGAGAAGAGAGGAGGGAGAGGAGAACTCAACTGGTTTCACAGCACATTCAAAGTGCTAAGGAGACTCAGAGAAGCACCTCAAAACACAGGAACACAGTCTTAAATCTACCTCTCAAAGCTACCTCAGAAAGTCTATTCCTCTACAGCCAGAGAGAGAGCAGGAGGAGGAGGAACTGGGAGATGACCAGCTCTGCAGTGTGTTCTGGGATCAGGGGGTCTATATAATGCAGCCCAAACTGAGTATGTAGTTACATTTCCTGAGCCGACTAAAAAAGCGTTAATTGCTAAAAAGCTTAATCCGTTGATAAATATAGAAAGGATTGATAAATACTATGAGCAAATGAAAAATCATAAACTGCATTTCAGGTTTCTAAACTAGCTCCTGGACCCGGTCGAAGGGGGAGATTGGGAGTAGGAATGTCTTTTTAGATTTATATGACTTTTCCATGTACTGTAGCGCCATGATCGCTGCTCACTCAGCGCTGAAGAGCAGAACTACAGCACTGACCGACATATCCCTCACGATTCAAAATAAATATTAACCCTTTTCTTTTGACGTTCCAAACCACCCTGGCTTGGCTTCTGCACTCGCCTTCTTATACGCTGTTTTCTTTAAGATAAACCCACTCAAATAAAAATATCCAACCTACAGACTCGCTCCAGATCATAGTTTTAAGCAGGAAGAGGAGACAAAGAACTGGAAGACTGTGGATCAAAACTGTCTTTCCTCCGGGTTGCCAGTATTGTGACATCTGTTGATGGGTTGATGGGTTAGGGTTAGGGTTACACAGCTCCTCATCCTCCCTCAGCGCCTTTACTCTTAACACGCCTAACACACAGGCTGCCTCTCAACAAGCACCCTATTCCCTATATAGTGCACTACTTTTGACCAAAATGCCAAAAGTACTACTGGCCATGGTCAAAAGTAGGGCACTATATAGGGAACAGGGTGGCAGTTGGGACAGAGCTCAGGCTGCCAGTTCCTATATGTTAGCACAGGATAGTCTCCCATCCTATCGAAACCCTGTTGGCAGGCAGGCGGTTGGTCTCTCTGGGCTCTGTCTGTTCACTCAGCGCTTAGCTCCAAACCCCAACCTCCAGCCAATCGCTGAGCACTCTAATTAGGGACGACCACGATGGAGCCTGCGGTCGCCGGTGGCTACTGGGGTCTTAGGCCTGGAGCCGGGAGGCTGGGAGGGATAGAGGAATGGGAATGGAGGGATGGAAGGAGGGAGGGAGTGATAGAGGAATGGAGAATGGAGGGATGGATGGAGGGTGGGATAGAGGAATGGAGAATGGAGGGATGGATGGAGGGTGGGATAGAGGAATGGAGAATGGAGGGATGGATGGAGGAAAGAAAGGGGTGGAGGCTGGGGAATGGAGGAAAGGAGGGATGGGGAGGGGCAAGGATAGAGGGATAGAGGCTAGGAGGGAAGGAGGTTAGAGGTATGGAGCTGGGGTCTTGGGTCTGAGGCCGGGTTCCATGTGGTGGCTCACCACCCACCAGGAATGCCCACGCTTGGTTTTCTGCTTCCTCAAGAATGGTTCCTTATTAAGCTTGTGCTAGTGACAACATTTTAACAGTATTGTATTTTTATCTGAATCATCATCTTCTGATCATCAATGACCAATATGGTTGGATGTGTGTATAATGTATACAGTTTCTTTATCATATAGGCTGAGAGAGAGCGAGACGGACAGAGACAGAGAGAGAGAGAGAGAGAGAGAGAGAGAGAGAGAGAGAGAGAGAGAGAGAGAGAGAGAGAGAGAGAGAGAGAGAGAGAGAGAGAGAGAGAAAGGGAGAGAGAAAGGGAGAGAGAAAGGGAGAGAGAGAGAGAGAGAGAGAGAGAGAGAGAGAGAGAGAGAGAGAGAGAGAGAGAGAGAAAGGGAGAGAGAAAGGGAGAGAGAAAGGGAGAGACTGAGAGAGACAGACAGAAAATAAACCAGGGAGAGAAAAAATAACTCTTCGAAAAAAGGGTTCCAAATATTGAACTGTTTCTACCTGGAACTAAAAAGCGTTCTATGAGGACAGCAAAGAACACTTTAAGGTTCTTAGAGTGTAAGAACGAGGTTCTGAGCCACAGTGTTGCATGGTATCTTACCTGCTATGGCCCCTGAAAACAGCAGCTTGCCCGGTCCGATCCTCCCATCCTCATCACTCATGTAGGTCTTGACGTGAGCATAGCAGGGGAAGTAGATGGCTGAGAAGGGGATGTCTCGCAGGAAACAGGCTTTGGCTCCCTGTGGATGGTGTAGTGAGAAAGAAGAGACCAATGGGTGAGGAAAGAGGGGAGGGGGGGGGGGGTTGAGTGGTGGGGAGGACAGAGAAACAAGAAGGGAAGGAGGGAGGGAGGGAGGGAGGGAGGGAGGGAGGGAGGGAGGGAGGGAGGGACAGGGAGAGAGATGGAGGGAGGGACAGAGGGAGGGAGGGACAGGGAGAGAGATGGAGGGAGGGACAGGGAGAGATGGAGGGAGGGACAGAGGGAGGGAGGGACAGGGAGGGAGATGGAGGGAGGGAGGGACAGAAGAGGGAGGGAGGGACACGGAGAGAGATGGAGGGAGGGACAGAGAGGGAGGGACAGGGAGAGAGATGGAGGGAGGGACAGGGAGAGAGATGGAGGGAGGGACAGAGGGAGGGAGAGACAGGGAGAGAGATGGAGGGAGGGAGTGACAGGGAGAGAGGCAGGGAGGCAGGGAGGGAGGGAGGGAGGGAGGGAGATGTACTCTGACCATATGACATGTCCAGGGAAAACTCTAGGCCCTACACTACAACTCATCACCTCTCCTCACTTCTCATCTCCATTTGGCTGCCAGTTTATATACATGAGGCGTGAGAGAGAGATAGAGAGAGAGGGAGGGAGAGGGATAGAGAGAGAGAGAGAGAGAGGGAGAGAGATGGATAGAGAGAGGGAGAACGAGGGATAAAGAGAGAGGGAGGGAGAAGGATAGATAGAGAGAGGAAGGGGATAGGGAGAGAGAGAGGGAGAGAGTGGAGAGTGAAAGACGAGAGATCAGGGAAAGAGGAGGAAGATTGCCTCTGTCCATCACAGTAAAGAAAGCCATATCTTCAACCAGATTACGTTTCATCTTATTCCCCTCCTTGGCTGCCATCCAGGTGAGGTTGGGGAAGGGGAAGAGAAAACGACGGCCCTCCCTTCAACAGAGCAGTTTAAAGCCAAGTTTGGATCCCAAATGGCACCCTATTGGCACTATACAGGGAATTGGCTGCCATTTGGGACCAGGAAAAGTTATCCTATAAAAACAGGCTTCATTTAACTGCTGGGGTTAATCCTACCACTCATCCACAGCGTACACAGATACCTTACTGTATGGTATCTCATCTTTCCTCAAGTGCTTTGCTTCTTTCTCCCCTCCCCTGTCCTGTCCTGCCTGCCTGCCTGCCATCCCCTACCCTGCCTGCCATCCCCTACCCTGCCTGCCCTGTCCTGCCCTGCCTACCCTACCCTGCCCTACCTGCCCTGCCCTGCCTGCCCTGCCCTGGACTGCCCTGCCCTCCCCTCCCCGTCAGGGCCGCCATGCCAGACTGCGTGCCGAAAAGTTGCCAAGGCCCTGGTTCACAATCACACACAGACAGTACGGCAGTACAGGCCGAGTACTGTTTAAATACATGGAGGTGAGACTGACCTGTTTAAATACATGGAGGTGAGACTGACCTGTTTAAATACATGGAGGTGAGACTGACCTGTTTAAATACATGGAGGTGAGACTGACCTGTTTAAATACATGGAGGTGAGACTGACCTGTTTAAATACATGGAGGTGAGACTGACCTGTTTAAATACATGGAGGTGAGACTGACCTGTTTAAATACATGGAGGTGAGACTGACCTGTTTAAATACATGGAGGTGAGACTGACCTGTTTAAATACATGGAGGTGAGACTGACCTGTTTAAATACATGGAGGTGAGACTGACCTGTTTAAATACATGGAGGTGAGACTGACCTGTTTAAATACATGGAGGTGAGACTGACCTGTTTAAATACATGGAGGTGAGACTGACCTGTTTAAATACATGGAGGTGAGACTGACCTGTTTAAATACATGGAGGTGAGACTGACCTGTTTAAATACATGGAGGTGAGACTGACCTGTTTAAATACATGGAGGTGAGACTTACCTGTTTAAATACATGGAGGTGAGACTGACCTGTTTAAATACATGGAGGTGAGACTGACCTGTTTAAATACATGGAGGTGAGACTGACCTGTTTAAATACATGGAGGTGAGACTGACCTGTTTAAATACATGGAGGTGAGACTGACCTGTTTAAATACATGGAGGTGAGACTGACCTGTTTAAATACATGGAGGTGAGACTGACCTGTTTAAATACATGGAGGTGAGACTGACCTGTTTAAATACATGGAGGTGAGACTGACCTGTTTAAATACATGGAGGTGAGACTGACCTGTTTAAATACATGGAGGTGAGACTGACCTGTTTAAATACATGGAGGTGAGACTGACCTGTTTAAATACATGGAGGTGAGACTGACCTGTTTAAATACATGGAGGTGAGACTGACCTGTTTAAATACATGGAGGTGAGACTGACCTGTTTAAATACATGGAGGTGAGACTGACCTGTTTAAATACATGGAGGTGAGACTGACCTGTTTAAATACATGGAGGTGAGACTGACCTGTTTAAATACATGGAGGTGAGACTGACCTGTTTAAATACATGGAGGTGAGACTGACCTGTTTAAATACATGGAGGTGAGACTGACCTGTTTAAATACATGGAGGTGAGACGGACCTGTTTAAATACATGGAGGTGAGACTGACCTGTTTAAATACATGCAGGTGAGACTGACCTGTTTAAATACAGGGAGGTGTAGGCCAGGGGTCAAAACTAGCCTGCAAGCCTGCCCACCAAAGTTTTTTAGTGAAGAAATTATAATAACAAAAGGATTTTCATTTTTTGGAAATTCAGCAAAAAAAATTGTAATTTAGGAATAAAAAAAAGAGAGAATAAAAAAAGAAACGTGATCGTGTCTCCGCTCTGTTAAAAATCGCCCTGAGGCAGATTGCCTACCCTGGTGTAGGCTGACATAATATGTGTGTCTCTTTCTGTTTATGGCTTTGAAAGAGGGATTGTGCATGGTGCATAAAGTATGATTGACTGTGAGTACTGTGAGTACTGGAGTACATACAAGTATGTGTTTATATGAGTGAATAGGTTTGTCTTGATAAATGCTGCACTGCAGACACAGCAATACCATACATGTGATAGGATCATAGTTGGAGTTCTCACTGTGAACAGTGGTGGCACTAGCGCATCAGCCAGTCAGTCAGTCAGTTCCTCCAGCAGCAGAGCGGAGGTAGGTAGCAGGGAGAGGCAGAAAGAGAGGCTGAGGGGCAGGGTAATTAGCCTGACAAAGGGTGCTCTGTGCCTGGGCACAGCCCTGAGGAGCCAACCCGTCTGGGACTCACAGGCTGGAGCCTGTCTGGGCCCTCCCGGCCCTCCTGCTTCTCTCTCAATGCACATTGTCTCAGCAGGAGGACAGGAGACACAGAGGGAGACAGGGGAGGCACCATTACCGTCATACCGGATTCAGCATTCTCATACATACGACGGAGCAGACATACTGTAGACACGCGCACACACAGACACACACACACACAGACACACACACGCGCACACACACAACAGGGTCCAACAGTCCCTTGAAAACAAAATGCAGAGCCCCTCTACCTACCTGAGTCAATGGTATTCAGTCCATTATTACCCTGGCCATTGTTACAAAGTTAGCTTACATTGTTTATATCTCAATCTCAGCCACGTCCACAGTCCCTCATAGGCCCTCACTAGCAATCTCTACCTGATTCAGCTGCTATTGTAGCTAAGGGGTTAAGTACAGCTATGTCCTAATTGTCCCTGTCTTTGTATTCAGTCCTAGGTGTACAGAAGGATCTACCTTATAGAGGCCAAAGAAGCCCAAGTCCTTGATGACAGATATGGCGCTGACGCGGGGGCCGGTGGTGATCTCTCCAGCCACCTGCAGGCGGATCTTCACGATCTCCAGAGGGTTGGTAAAGATCACCTGAGATCCACCCGCCTGGACGACACACACACACACACACACACACACACACACACACACACACACACACACACACACACACACAGTGGGGAAAGGATTTACAGTATTAGATAAGTGTTTTATTAATCTTTTTGCCAATAGTATCGCACACACAATGGGCTGTAAGTGGCCACTGTAGCTAGGTGACGGAGTCACACATCAGCATACACTGATGGCGCCCTGATAGGCACCTCACAGGTCTGACTGATGTCATTCACACACAGTTCAATAGGCTACACTGGCAGTGACAGATGTTCACTGTAGACAGGCTGCTAGGTCTGTCAGTGATAGATGTTCACTGTATACAGGCTCCCAGGTCTGTCAGTGATAGATGTTCACTGTAGACAGGCTGCTAGGTCTGTCAGTGATAGATGTTCACTGTAGACAGGCTCCCAGGTCTGTCAGTGATAAATGTTCACTGTAGACAGGCTGCTAGGTCTGTCAGTGATACATTTTCACTGTAGACAGGCTGCTAGGTCTGTCAGTGATAGATGTTCACTGTAGACAGGCTGCTAGGTCTGTCAGTGATAGATGTTCACTGTAGACAGGCTGCTAGGTCTGTCAGTGATAGATGTTCACTGTAGACAGGCTGCTAGGTCTGTCAGTGATAGATGTTCACTGTAGACAGGCTGCTAGGTCTGTCAGTGATAGATGTTCACTGTAGACAGGCTGCTAGGTCTGTCAGTGATAGATGTTCACTGTAGACAGGCTGCTAGGTCTGTCAGTGATAGATGTTCACTGTAGACAGGCTGCTAGGTCTGTCAGTGATAGATGTTCACTGTAGACAGGCTCCCAGGTCTGTCAGTGATAAATGTTCACTGTAGACAGGCTGCTAGGTCTGTCAGTGATAGATGTTCACTGTAGACAGGCTGCTAGGTCTGTCAGTGATAAATGTTCACTGTAGACAGGCTGCTAGGTCTGTCAGTGATAGATGTTCACTGAAGACAGGCTGCTAGGTCTGTCAGTGATAGATGTTCACTGTAGACAGGCTGCTAGGTCTGTCAGTGATTGATGTTCATTGTAGACAGGCTCCCAGGTCTGTCAGTGATAGATGTTCACTGTAGACAGGCTGCTAGGTCTGTCAGTGATAGATTTTCACTGTAGACAGGCTGCTAGGTCTGTCAGTGATATATGTTCACTGTAGACAGGCTCCCAGGTCTGTCTCTAGTCTCTAAACAGTCCTTATTCAGTTCTACCCTGCCTGAGGGGTTCTGTCTTAACCACGCTCCAACCTTGTACTTGGTGCCGGAGATCACAGGCCCAGACAGGTTCCTCTCAGAGAGCTTTCAGGCGGCCTGGTTCTTATGCTACAGCTACGGTATCTAGAGCTGGGTGTGTGGTGCAGCAGCGGCATTTAAAACTGGGTTTATAGCTAACTGCATCTCGGCACGGAGAGGGAGAGCCGGGACGTAGTTAGCCGGGAAGGTGGCAACCATTCTGGAACTCTCTCTCGGCCTCTGCCTCGCTCTCTCTCCCGGTCTTTCTCTCTTTCTTGTTGCCCCTGGATACTGTGGCTGCACAGAAAGCGGCACAGTGCAATTAGATAGAAATCTGTTTCCACGGAGCCCTTCCCCGCCATTAAAAAGGGACTGTACTGTTTGTTGTTGTTCTTTCTCCGCCCTCATTGCTGTGGAATATGAATGTTGAATTTTGTGTCTTCTATCTTACGGGAACGCCATCAAATGAGTGCCCCAATCTGAATCTGCAACCCTGTGCGTTTTTTAACAGCCTCCCTAGAATTCGTAAGTAAGCATTTCCATATTTCGAGGAAGAGATCATAATCGTCTCATTGAAGGTATTAAAACTTTAAATAGAGTGGAGCAGAACCGACCCACACTTACCTTCCAGAACTTTAAATAGAGTGGAGCAGAACCGACCCACACTTACCTTCCAGCCCTTAATGAGGGCAGTGAATAGCAGGAGGCCGATTCTTAATTCTAACGTCTCACAGCTACAACGGTATAACTATTTCTTCCTGTGGAAAATGATCTTTCATAGTTGATTACAGCGGCCCTCTAATAGCAATGCATTTATTACAGGTCCACTGGACACAGAGATGATGAACTGGAATTAGGGCCACTTCATCAGCCAATGCTCTCACTCACATCAATTGGACACTAATTGGGGGATTTTTTAATATTAAAAGGACAGAAAACAACAAGACAGGTTAGAGAAACCACTGCACAATTAGGACTGACAGACAGAAGAACAGACACATCTGTCAGGAGGAGGTGGGAGAAAGGGAGGGAGAGAGAGAGACAGAAAAGAGAGAGACAGAAAAGCTCAACCATTGAAGAACAAACACCATTGTAAATACAACTCATATGTATGTTTATTTATTTTCCCTTTTGTACATTAACCATTTGCACATCCTTACAACACTGTATATATACATAATATGACATTTGTAATGTCATTGTTCTTTTGGAACTTCTGTGAGTGTAATGTTTACTGTTAATTTGTATTGTTTATTTCACTTTTGTATATTATCTACCTCACTTGCTTTGGCAATGTTAACATATTTTCCCATGCCAATAAAACCCTTGATTTAAATTGAATTGACAGAAACAGAGAGAGAGAGAAAGAGAGAAAAAGATAGATGGAGAGAGCGAGAATGGGAGCGAAAGGAAGAGAGAGCGAGAGAGAGAGAACGGGGAGAGAGAAAGGGGGAGAGGGAGACAGACAAAGAGGGCGAGAGAGTGAGAGTCACAGAGAGAGAGAGAGATTTGATTACAGAGTGACACAGTCAGTGGCGCTCTGATAATTTCCAGGTAATTACAAGGCAAGGTGATCCCCTTAGGAGTTTTGAGAGTCAGCACCTCAGACACGCTCCAGCACTGAGAGATGAGGGGACTAGACCGCAGAGTTGACTGCACTCTCACATCAGCAACTCCACACACACACATGTGGGCATGTATACGCACACACACATACCAACACGCACACACACACACACACACACACACACACACACACACACACACACACACACACACACACACACACACACACACACACACACACACACACACACACACACACACACACACACACACCCTGGGGCTAACAGCTAACAGTTTACTTTTCAAAGGCATACAATAGCTTAGCGCAAGTTAGCAAACATTAGCCACCCTCCATTAATAATCACTCACACTTTCATAGGTGCCAAGAGAATGCTCAAATGGGGATTACACAAGATAGCATGCATTTATGTGTGTGTGTGTGTGTGTGTGTGTGTGTGTGTGTGTTTATGTTCTCATGTGAGTGTTAAACGTTGTGATAAATGTTTTTAGCACTCGAAACGGAGCCGAATAACAAACCATTACAAAGGCTTAACAACCTAACTGAATAGATTTACACTGAATAATTGCTACAGTGAAAACTAACAAAGCAACACTGTATTCCCTATCTCTCTCCCTCTTTCTCTCTCTCAATTTCAATTTAAGGGGCTTTATTGGCATGGGAAACATATGTATACATTGCCAAAGCAAGTGAAATAGATCATCTCTCCCTCTCTCTCCCCCTTCCTCCTGTTGCTTTCTGTGCTCTTGACATTGGCCCAGTGTGTATTTTGAGTAACCTCAAATGAGGGCCAACGACCGCCTGATAGGCATCCAGCCAGCCAGCAGCGTCTCAGTCAACGGAGCATGCCTTTCTTACCAAATAATCATTAAGATCTGGCAACCATCACTGAGCTTAATTATATTCTGAAGCTACAATGAGGTGGAGAAAGAGATGGAGAGAGGAAGGAGGAGAGAGAGGAGAAGAGAGGGACGAGGGGAAGGGAGATGACATGAGTGGGGAAAGAGGAGAAGAGAGGGGAGAGAGGAAGGAGGAGAGAGAGGAGAAGAGAGGGACGAGGGGAAGGGAGATGACATGAGTGGGGAAAGAGGAGAAGAGAGGGGAGAGAGGAAGGAGGAGAGAGAGGAGAAGAGAGGGACGAGGGGAAGGGAGATGACATGAATGGGGAAAGAGGAGAAGAGAGGGGAGAGAGGAAGGAGGAGAGAGAGGAGAAGAGAGGGACGAGGGGAAGGGAGATGACATGAGTGGGGAAAGAGGAGAAGAGAGGGGAGAGAGGAAGGAGGAGAGAGAGGAGAAGAGAGGGATGAGAGGAGGAAAGGAGAATATTGGGAGCAGGGAGAAAAGAAGGGGGGGGGGAAGGAAGGAAGGAAGGAAGGAAGGAAGGAAGGAAGGAAGGAAGGAAGGAAGGAAGGAAGGAAGGAAGGAAGGAAGGAAGGGCAGAAATTGCAGGAAAGGGGGCACAGCCAAGTGGAGAGGCAAAGAGCAAAGTTGAGATGAGGAGAAGATGGTAGAAGAGGTGAACAGAGAAAACAGATCGGAAGTGTTGAGAGGATCATAGAAAAAAGGCGAGGAAAGGGGAAAGGGAGATGAGGAGAAGGAGGTGAATGGAAAGAACAGAAGATAAGAGATAG
This sequence comes from Oncorhynchus clarkii lewisi, assembly GCF_045791955.1. Taxonomy (NCBI): domain Eukaryota; kingdom Metazoa; phylum Chordata; class Actinopteri; order Salmoniformes; family Salmonidae; genus Oncorhynchus; species Oncorhynchus clarkii. Next base: position 15,610,407 of record NC_092178.1, on the reverse strand, counting down.
GAAAGGATTAGAGGAGAGAAGAAGAGAGGAGAGGAGAGGAGAGAAGAGAGGAGAAGAGATGAGAAGAGAGGAGAGAGGAACAGAGAGGAGAGAGGAGAAGAGAGGAGAGAAGAGAGGAGAAGAGATGAGAGAAGAGAGGAGGAGAGGAGAAGAGAGGAGAAGAGAGGAGAGAAGAGAGGAGAAGAGATGAGAAGAGAGGAGAGAGGAACAGAGAGGAGAGAGAGGAGGAGAGAGAAGAAGAGAAGAGGAGAAGAGAGGAGAGAGGAGAGGAGAGTAGAAGAGAAGCGAGAAGAAGAGGAGAGAAAAGACGAGGAGAAGAGAGGAGAAGAGGAGAGAAAAGAGAAGAGAAGAGGAGAAGAGAGGAGAAGATAAGAAAATGTCTAGATCCTCACCAGTCCTATTTAACAGTAAAAGATTTGTGAAAACGTTATTTACACCACCGCCACTCGCTCTCTCTCTCTCTCCCCCCCTCCCTCCCTCCCTCTCTCCCTCCCTCCCTCCCTCCCTCCCTCCCTCCCTCCCTCCCTCCCTCCCTCCCTCCTCTCTTCAGGCTCTTTCTCTTCTGTCCTGTCAGACTACTGGTCTGGGACTGTTGCCGAAGCCCAAACCAACACTTTCACAGTTTCCAAATCATATAAACAGACTTCATGTGATGTGGCTGAAGTCCACTAAACAGGGTGTGCGTGTGTGTGTGTGTGTGTGTGTGTGTGTGTGTGTGTGTGTGTGTGTGTGTGTGTGTGTGTGTGTGTGTGTGTGTGTGTGTGTGTGTGTGTGTGTGTGTGTGTGTGTGTGTGTGTGTGTGTGTTTGTGTGTGTGTGTGTGTGTGCGTGTGCGCTGGGGTGTGTGAGTGAGTGATAACAGGAGAGGACTATCCAGCACTAACACCAGAAGCAGGGACAGGATGAAAGGAACTGTCAGATCAGCTCACAGTGATAAAGAGGAAAAATCCATTCGTCCTCATTCCAGTTTACATACACTACGTCCCTCTACTCTGGCCTGAACGTACAGCATGTATAGAACAACCTTTTTTCAAACACTCAAGATTTAAAAAATAAGCTGTCCTTTTTATCTTCAACATTCCACTCGACATGTTTTATTTGCGACACATAATTTCCATCCAATCGTCTCTCATTTCAAAATCTCTCCAAATAAACCTCCTCAAAACATTCATTCATAACCTTAATTGAATTGTAGTCGCTTGCATGCACATGGCAAGTATGTAGGTACACATAATGACTTGTGTACCCTAAATATTCTGCTTTAGTGATCAGCATCAAACAGCTCCCTGGTGAAAGGCCTCTATTCATTGGTTGGGGGGGGTGCTATAGGGTCAGGTAGAACTAAAGGGATGGGGTGGGGGTGACAGCTCACTGATCAAACACAGGGTGGGGGTAGTGGGGTCGAGGTGGGGGGGGAAGTCTCTCAGGTAACAGCCCTGTCTGTCTCCGTCTGTGTGTCGTCCAGTTTAGAAACACCTGATCTCAGGTCAGTTGGTGGTGCAAGACGTGAATGTCATCCTCCAGTGGGCCTAAACCTGCAACAGGTAAAACGTGCCTGTCTAGATAGCTTCTATGTGGATGGAGGCTGATCAATGAGATGATACTCACACATGCACCAGCCAGGATCTCAGCAGGTACAGGGATTGATCCATCCTTCTGTCTGGTCTTCCCTCTGATAAAGTCATTGACCTATGGCGAGAACACTAAACATTAGACACACACAGAGAGACAGTCAGACACACACACTGTGTGTATTTGTATGTATGTCTGTGCCTGCATGTGTGTGAGTGCGTGCGTGCGTGTGTGAGTGTGCACATAAAATCTGTACTGTACATTAAACTAAAACTAGAGGTAAATGTTAAACTAGGGCCCAGTGAGGGGCTCCGTGGTGACTGGGGCCTGAAACTGGGGCCTGAAACTGGGGCCTGATTGGTCTCCATGTGGAAAAACAAGGCACTTACTGTCAGCTTTATGGCTTTCTCCGGGGCCACGCCCAGTAGCTGTGGTACCAGACCTATCATTAGGACACAACATGATTAGAAAAGAGAAGGGCCAAGGAAGTACAATACACACACACACACACACACACCCTCCACATTAAACACATACCCTGATGAATCCAATTCTGCCTGATCCCCAGACACTAATGAACACTATTGATGTGGTGTGGGGGCATCAGGGTAACAGACTAACAAAGTGAAAGAAACATCACCTAGTAACTCCTTCCCAGAATAGAAAAAAAGACAGAAAACACTAACCAAAGTTTACACAGCCCTCAATTACAACGCAAAGACTTCCAGCCGGATAAAAATAAACAAAATAATCTGATTTGAGTGCGATGGATGGACCCCCTTCTTCCTCCCTCCCCCCGTCCCTAAAGTAACAAACAAAGTTAATAGTGGAGGGTGTGAAGGGGGGTGGTGAACGCAGGCCACACAGAGTCAGAAACAGACACAGGAGCACAAACATATGATTATCTTCATCTGGGCTGGGACTCACAAACAGAAACAGGAGTGTTAGTTGTTTTTGTGGAAGGTCTCAGGCAGAGAACCACACACAAGTCATTTTTTTATTAAATGGCGCATAGCGACAGTTGTAGTTAAGAGACGCTTATTGTTTTCTCATGCTGCTGTGTTGTTTACGCAAGGGTTCCTGTCTAGAGACCGTGACATCATCCTAGTGTTTGCAGTGCGTGTGTGTTCTGGTCTGGCTGTCTCACCATTCTAATGCACAGCTCATTCAGTAACGGGAACAGGAGGAGAGGGAAAATGCTCAGCTTCATTACATTAGATAAAGTTGGCTTATGACACTCTCCTCAGTGGCTAATATAACATAACCAGCATTACTACACAGTAGATCAATGTTAATGAGGGAATTGTGAATGAAATGTGTGAGATTCAAGATAATTTTAGAAAGTTTATTTTGAAATTTCTCTTTTAAAGTTCAGTGTGTTTTGAGATTGTATAGTTCAGTGTGTTTTCAGATTGTATAGTTCAGTGTGTTTTCAGATTGTATAGTTCAGTATGTTTTCAGATTGTATAGTTCAGTGTGTTTTCAGATTGTATAGTTCAGTGTGTTTTCAGATTGTATAGTTCAGTGTGTTTTCAGATTGTATAGTTCAGTATATTTTCAGATTGTATAGTTCAGTGTGTTTTCAGATTGTATAGTTCAGTGTGTTTTCAGATTGTATAGTTCAGTATGTTTTCAGATTGTATAGTTCAGTATGTTTTCAGATTGTATAGTTCAGTGTGTTTTCAGATTGTATAGTTCAGTATATTTTCAGATTGTATAGTTCAGTGTGTTTTCAGATTGTATAGTTCAGTATATTTTCAGATTGTATAGTTCAGTGTGTTTTCAGATTGTATAGTTCAGTATATTTTCAGATTGTATAGTTCAGTATATTTTCAGATTGTATAGTTCAGTGTGTTTTCAGATTGTATAGTTCAGTGTGTTTTCAGATTGTATAGTTCAGTATGTTTTCAGATTGTATAGTTCAGTATATTTTCAGATTGTATAGTTCAGTATATTTTCAGATTGTATAGTTCAGTATATTTTCAGATTGTATAGTTCAGTGTGTTTTCAGATTGTAATGTACCATATCTCCAGACTCCAGACAGCCATTCAAATTGATCTGCACCGTTGGATGTTTTTTGTCACAAGGGATGTGTTCCATATGGCCCTCTATCCATAGTGCACTACCATGGGTCCTATGGGCCCTGGTCAAAAGTGGTGCACTATAAAGAGAATAGGATGCCATTTGGAACCCACTACTGATGTCTGTACCTGTGCGACGGAGCCAGGTCTGTCTGACTGTGTCTATAATGTCAGAGACCTCTCTAAAGGCTTGGTGTCCTGTGACAGACACTAAGACTTCCCACTTCCTCATAGAACCCTCACGGGAGAACTCGCCTGTCAATCATAATCCTGAGAATTCCGATATAGTGTGTGTTGTTTGAGAACCACCCCCCGCTCCCTGAGTGCAGGTACTTATTAAATGAATGCCAGTTGAAGTCTGGCAGGGGCAGTCACACTCTACCATTGTGACAGAGCTCTGCTGGTATGTGGCCGTGCATTGTCCTCCCAAAAACTCAGAGACTACCTTTAATCACTTCAAAGAAGTCAGGTCAGAGGGAAGGTGAACTCAAACCCGCCCACCTCTCCTCGTCCTCTCTCCCCTCCCAAACCTGTAAACCCCATCTGTTGTTGTGATGGAGTGATATGAAGTCACAGCTAGACGCTAATCTATGGTCAGATTTGTGTTGTTCCAGGTTACAGTTAAAGTTGGGATTTGAGGAGGGTAAACTGACCCTAAATCTGTGCCTCCCTCTACCCATTAGCCTGTCGCTATATACCTATATAGTGAACTACTCAGGCCAAAAGCAGAGTACTATGTAGGGAATAGGGTGCCATTTGGGACACATCTCGTCTGGTACTGACCTCTATAGAGGCCGAAGAAGCCTTCGTAACGCAGCACCTTCTTGAAGCAGTCCAAGCTGTTCTTGTACATGAGCTCTTCCACCAGGGAGCCTGTGGTCCTCTGGTTCTGCATCCTGGTCTTCACTAGGTCTATGGGGTACACTGCTGTGGCTCCCACAGCTGGAAAAACATATGACATAAATGATATGAAGGAAGTAGGGGAGGGGGGACGTTATAAATTCATTTTTAGCTGGTTATAAAGCCGGGCGTACACTACACGATTTTGGCCCTGAATTAGCTGTCAAAGACACATTTTTGAGATCGGAGACAAATCCCCATGTCGTTGCTCGGGGCACGAGGCCGTCACTGACGCTCGTTTAATGTGACGCAATCTGAGGGCTACCGATCCAGTTCCAGAAGGGCTACCGATCCAGTCCCAGAAGTCCCAATATTTTCTAATACAGTGAAAGTATTCGGCCCCCTTGAACTTTGCGACCTTTTGCCACATTTCAGGCTTCAAACATAAAGATATAAAACTGTATTTTTTTGTGAAGAATCAACAACAAGTGGGACACAATCATGAAGTGGAACGACATTTATTGGATATTTCAACTTTTTTAACAAATCGAAAACTGAAAAATTGGGCGTGCAAGATTATTCAGCCCCTTTACTTTCAGTGCAGCAAACTCTCTCCAGAAGTTCAGTGAGGATCTCTGAATGATCCAATGTTGACCTAAATGACTAATGATGATAAATACAATCCACCTGTGTGTAATCAAGTCTCCGTATAAATGCACCTGCACTGTGATAGTCTCAGAGGTCCGTTAAAAGCGCAGAGAGCATCATGAAGAACAAGGAACACACCAGGCAGGTCCGATATACTGTTGTGAAGAAGTTTAAAGCCGGATTTGGATACAAAAAGATTTCCCAAGCTTTAAACATCCCAAGGAGCACTGTGCAAGCGATAATATTGAAATGGAAGGAGTATCAGACCACTGCAAATCTACCAGGACCTGGCCGTCCCTCTAAACGTTCAGCTCATACAAGGAGAAGACTGATCAGAGATGCAGCCAAGAGGCCCATGATCACTCTGGATGAACTGCAGAGATCTACAGCTGAGGTGGGAGACTCTGTCCATAGGACAACAATCAGTCGTATATTGCACAAATCTGGCCTTTATGGAAGAGTGGCAAGAAGAAAGCCATTTCTTAAAGATAGCCATAAAAAGTGTCATTTAAAGTTTGCCACAAGCCACCTGGGAGACACACCAAACATGTGGAAGAAGGTGCTCTGGTCAGATTAAATCAAATCAAATCAAATCAAATCAAATTTTATTTGTCACATACACATGGTTAGCAGATGTTAATGCGAGTGTAGCGAAATGCTTGTGCTTCTAGTTCCGACAATGCAGTAATAACAAGTAATCTAACTAACAATTCCAAAACTACTGTCTTGTACACAGTGTAAGGGGATAAAGAATATGTACATAAGGATATATGAATGAGTGATGGTACAGAGCAGCATAGGCAAGATACAGTAGATGGTATCGAGTACAGTATGTACAAATGAGATGAGTATGTAAACAAAGTGGCATAGTTTAAAGTGGCTAGTGATACATGTATTACATAAGGATACAGTCAATGATATAGAGTACAGTATATACGTATGCATATGAGATGAATAATGTAGGGTAAGTAACATTATATTAAGTAGCATTGTTTAAAGTGGCTAGTGATATATTTACATCATTTCCCATCAATTCCCATTATTAAAGTGGCTGGAGTTGAGTCAGTGTCAGTGTGTTGGCAGCAGCCACTCAGTGTTAGTGGTGGCTGTTTAACAGTCTGATGGCCTTGAGATAGAAGCTGTTTTTCAGTCTCTCGGTCCCAGCTTTGATGCACCTGTACTGACCTCGCCTTCTGGATGATAGCGGGGTGAACAGGCAGTGGCTCGGGTGGTTGATGTCCTTGATGATCTTTATGGCCTTCCTGTGACATCGGGTGGTGTAGGTGTCCTGGAGGGCAGGTAGTTTGCCCCCAGTGATGCGTTGTGCAGACCTCACTACCCTCTGGAGAGCCTTACGGTTGAGGGCGGTGCAGTTGCCATACCAGGCGGTGATACAGCCCGCCAGGATGCTCTCGATTGTGCATCTGTAGAAGTTTGTGAGTGCTTTTGGTTTTTTTCACTACTGTTCCATCGATGTGGATAGGGGGGTGTTCCCTTAAACCAAAATTGAACTTTTTGGCAACAATGCAAAACGTTATGTTTGGCGTAAAAGCAACACAGCTGAACACACCATCCCCACTGTCAAACATGGTGGTGGCAGCATCATGGTTTGGGCCTGCTTTTCTTCAGCAGGGACAGAGAAGATGGTTAAAATTGATGGGAAGATGGATGGAGCCAAATACAGGACCATTCTGGAAGAAAACCTGATGGAGTCTGCAAAAGACCTGAGACTGGGACGGAGATTTGTCTTCCAACAAGACAATGATCCAAAACATAAAGCAAAATCTACAATGGAATGGTTCAAAAATAAACATATCCAGGTGTTAGAATGGCCAAGTCAAAGTCCAGACCTGAATCCAATCGAGAATCTGTGGAAAGAACTGAAAACTGCTGTTCACAAATGCTCTCCATCCAACCTCACTGAGCTGGAGATGTTTTGCAAGGAGGAATGGGAAAAAATGTCAGTCTCTCGATGTGCAAAACTGATAGAGACATACCCCAAGCGACTTACAGCTGTAATCGCAGCAAAAGGTGGCGCTACAAAGTATTAACTTAAGGGGGCTGAATAATTTTGCACGCCCAAATTTTCAGTATTTGATTTGTTAAAAAAGTTTGAAATATCCAATAAATGTTGTTCCACTTCATGATTGTGTCCCACTTGTTGTTGATTCTTCACAAAAAAAATACAGTTTTATATCTTTATGTTTGAAGCCTGAAATGTGGCAAAAGGTCGCAAAGTTCAAGGGGGCCGAATATTTTCGCAAGGTACTGTATGTTTGATTTTATTGGCACAAAATCTACTACGTTGGCAGGACAAAAAACTAGAGGAAAGATGGGTCATTTAATGTGAGAGGCCCAGTGATGTTAGGATTTTGAAAGTTGTGTAGTGTACACCAGACAGACCTCTTACTAGCCTGTCTCCTGTAGGGGGGGACACTACCTCTTACTAACCTGTCTCCTGTAGGGGACACACACTACCTCTTACTAGCCTGTCTCCTGTAGGGGGGGGGGACACTACCTCTTACTAGCCTGTCTCCTGTAGGGGACACACACACTACCTCTTACTAGCCTGTCTCCTGTAGGGGGGGTGGACACTACCTCTTACTAACCTGTCTCCTGTAGGGGACACACACACTACCTCTTACTAGCCTGTCTCCTGTAGGGGACACACACACTACCTCTTACTAGCCTGTCTCCTGTAGGGGGGGGGGGGCTACCTCTTACTAACCTGTCTCCTGTAGGGGGGGGGACTACCTCTTACTATCCTGTCTCCTGTAGGGGGGAGGAGGAAGGGCGGCGATGGGGAGGGAGGGGAGTAGTCTGGAGCCAAACATAGGCACCACATCCACCCCCCGACCCCACATTGCCCCCACCCCTCCCCCAAAAAGTCCCTTCTCTCTGATCATTCACAGGTACAAAAGAGTCCAAACACAGGGAGGTTCCCATGGTGCATAGAGCCCCTGTCCTATTTAAGTGGTGGAGGAATCGCCCCTGCAGAACGCAATAGGAAGCCCTTTGTTTTCTATTTTCTTATGAGGTTGGAGGGTGATGGGGGTAGGGGGGCAGGTGAGGGGGTGGTGGTGACACAATGACTCGTGACTTGACATGGGGCTTGTCCCAAATTGCACCTCTTTCCCTATGTAGTGCATTACTTTTGACAAGTTATTCACTACATAGGGAATAGGGTTATCCACTACATAGGGAATAGGGTTATCCACTACATAGGGAATAGGGTTATCCACTACATAGGGAATAGGGTTATCCACTACATAGGGGATAGGGTTATCCACTACATAGGGAATAGGGTTATCCACTACATAGGGCATAGGGTTATCCACTATATAGGGAATAGGGTTATCCACTACATAGGGGATAGGGTTATCCACCACATAGGGAATAGGATTATCCACTATATAGGGAATAGGGTTATCCACTATATAGGGAATAGGGTTATCCACTACATAGGGAATAGGGTTATCCACTATATAGGGAATAGGATTATCCACTATATAGGGAATAGGGTTATCCACTACATAGGGAATAGGATTATCCACTATATAGGGAATAGGGTTATCCACTATATAGGGAATATGGTTATCCACTACATAGGGCATAGGGTTATCCACTATATAGGGAATAGGGTTATCCACTATATAGGGAATAGGGTTATCCACTACATAGGGAATAGGGTTATCCACTACATAGGGAATAGGGTGCTATTTGAGACGTAGGGAATAGGGTTATCCCCTACGTAGGGAATAGGGTTATCCACTACGTAGGGAATAGGGTTATCCACTACATAGGGAATAGAGTTAACCACTACATAGGGAATAGGATTATCCACTACATAGGGAATAGGGTTATCCACTACATAGGGAATAGGGTTATCCACTACGTAGGGAATAGGGTTATCCACTACGTAGGGAATAGGGTTATCCACTACATAGGGAATAGAGTTAACCACTACATAGGGAATAGGATTATCCACTACGTAGGGAATAGGATTATCCACTACATAGGGAATAGGGTTATCCACTACGTAGGGAATAGGGTTATCCACTACATAGGGAATAGAGTTAACCACTACATAGGGAATAGGGTTATCCACTACATAGGGAATAGGGTTATCCACTACATAGGGAATAGGGTGCTATTTGAGACGTAGGGAATAGGGTTATCCCCTACGTAGGGAATAGGGTTATCCACTACGTAGGGAATAGGGTTATCCACTACATAGGGAATAGAGTTAACCACTACATAGGGAATAGGATTATCCACTACATAGGGAATAGGGTTATCCACTACATAGGGAATAGGGTTATCCACTACGTAGGGAATAGGGTTATCCACTACGTAGGGAATAGGGTTATCCACTACATAGGGAATAGAGTTAACCACTACATAGGGAATAGGATTATCCACTACGTAGGGAATAGGATTATCCACTACATAGGGAATAGGGTTATCCACTACGTAGGGAATAGGGTTATCCACTACATAGGGAATAGAGTTAACCACTACATAGGGAATAGGGTTATCCACTACATAGGGAATAGGGTGCTATTTGAGACGTAGGGAATAGGGTTATCTCCTACGTAGGGAATAGGGTTCTATTTGAGACGTAGGGAATAGGGTTATCCCCTACATAGGGAATAGGGTTCTATTTGAGACGTAGGGAATAGGGTTATCCCCTACATAGGGAATAGGGTTATCCCCTACGTAGGTAATAGGGTTCTATTTGAGACGTAGGGAATAGGGTTATCCTTTTCGTCTGGGAATAGGGTTATCCCCTACGTAGGGAATAGGGTTCTATTTGAGACGTAGGGAATAGGGTTATCCCCTACATAGGGAATAGGGTGCTATTTGAGACATAACCTTGACTTACCACCAGCGATGGAACCCAGGCCAAACCTGTAAGCGGACTCTGCTACCTGGATGAGAACAGAGCGGGACGGGTCCCCACCAGACAGCTGAAAGAGTGACACAACAGAGAGAGGGGGATAAATGGGGAGAGAGAGAGAGAGAGAGAGAGAGAGAGAGAGAGAGAGAGAGAGAGAGAGAGAGAGAGAGAGAGAGAGAGAGAGAAAAGTTAAATACCACAGTGTGCCATCACAGCAGCAAGATTTGTGACCTGTCGCCACAAAAAAAAGGCAACCAGTGAACAAACACCATAGTAAATACAACCTATTTATTTTCAATGTTTTACTTGAACTATTTGCACATCGTTACAACACTGTATTTAGACATAATATGACATTTTAAATGTCTTTATTCTTTTGGAACTTTTGTGAGTGTAATGTTTACTGTTCATTTTTTATTGTTTGTTTCACTTTTGTTTATTATCTATTTCCCTAGCTTTGGCAATGTAAACATATGTTTCCCATGCCAATACATTCCCTTGAATTGAATTGAAAAGAGAGAGCGAAGAGAGAGAGAGAAAAAAGAGAGAAAGAGATATCAGACAAGCCATAATATCCCATGTTTAAATCATAAGTCAGACCTTGTAGTTGAGCCCTAAAGGCGTCAGCATGTTTCAGTTCGGCTGGCACCTAGCCGAACTGTACGAGTGTGCTCGCATACTCCCTTAAAACACCTTCAATTGAAAAATTTGAAAAAAGCGGCAATAGTACGTACGGTTTGTCCATTTTGAGACACCGTAGCCAGTATGCCCTTCTTCAAAATAGTCAGAATTTAGATAACAAGAAATCTGTTAATAATTTGTAAAAAAAAAATTACAAAGGAGATCTTAGTCGCACCATTTTATATTTATGTAAAGTTTGGTGCACTATTTCTCAATAAAGTAAATTGCATAAAAACAAGTCGCCACTCATTGAATGACAACAAAGACTTTATTGAGGAATCCCCACTGTTGACCAATCACCGAAGAACTTTGGCTTGACTCCAGTGAAAAGACGGTGTGCCCAAACCCTCACCGAAGTCCAAAACAAACAAAAACATCACAAAATGTTGTCATATATGCACAAACTCTTCTGAACTGTTTCGTCTGGGAAGCATGCGGATGCCTTTAGCCCCATCTTGATTCCCACAGAGTAACAAGAGCAGTACACTGTCTCATTTCCCATTATAAAGCTCATTTATATTCAGTCCTACATCAATTCAGATCAGACAGTTTACATGCGTCATCAGAATCACTTAAATGCCTATATTTCATCTGTCCTTTAGAAAAGCTTAAAGATTGTAAGTGTTACGTTGAGTTCACTTCAGGGAATCACGATGCTGAATAAAACACTGTTGTCTATTCTGTGTCATGAGTCATGACATGATTAGACAACATCACATGCTGTACTTAGTCATCTCATGTGACGCCACAAGATATTTCATTTCAATTATCTCTATAGGCTATATATTCACATTTATGATGGCATACAGTGATAAAATTAATTGCCCTCTAGCACCGATTCCCATCCATTTGAATGTTAAAACTCTCTTGAATTACAGAGATTCATTTGAGAAACTCCAATCAGGCACAGAAGCATTGGGTAGGAAGTTAGTGGAACAAACCCAGAATTAGAAGCCTTGCTTTGATTGGATTCCACCCCCGCCCCTGCCCATGCCATAGGCACACATCAGAGCACAAAACCAGCTGAGTGTTACTATTGCTGTTAGACAGTTATAGCCAGCCAGAACACCGAGCATTCTGCTCCACAGTACCTGTCGCCTAGCCGGGCCTGCTCAGCCCTCATCCCTGGGTAAAGGAGGTGGAGAGGTGGGGCCCTCTATGGTGGAGAGGTGGGCCCCTCTATGGTGGAGAGGTGGGCCCCTCTATGGAACAGGTCCACCTGGCAGGAACTATCTGAGCTCCTGACCCCCCTCTGTCGGCCCCTAATGCTCCTAGAAGACCTCCCCCTTCCTTTCCCTCCTCCCTCCCTGTTTCTCTGAGTCACAGCCAGTGGCGTAGGGGATAGAGAGGGGAAGAGAGGAGGGGTGGAGGTTGGAGGTTCAGAGGGAGAGCTGGCCTGCAGCCCGCGGAGTCCAGACCACAGCCCAAAGCGGCTCATTGTGGTGGGACTGGCGGCTCTAACCGGGGCCCCTGCTCCGGTCCGGCCTGGAGCCTAGTCTGGCTGCAGTCAGGGGAGGGGGAGGAAATCACCCCGCATCGCCGCGCTGTCTCACTCTTTAGACCAGGCAGAGCTACTAACAGGAGGAAAACAACAAACATCCATCCAACCTCTTTTTTCTTGACCTTTCGTTTCGTCCTCAGCTGTTTTGTTTCAAACCCCTTCACTCAGTCATTTCTCATTTCCCCCCTCAGTATATTTGAGATACAGTGTATTCAGAAAATGCATCCACAGGTACACCTCCAATTGACTCAAATGATGTCAATTAGCCTATCAGAAGCTTCTAAAGCCATGACATAATTTTATGGAATTTTCCAAGCTGTTTAAAGGCACAGTCAACTTAGTGCATGTAAACTTCTGACCCACTGGAATTGTGATACAGTGAAATATAAGTGAAATAATCTGTCTGTAAACAATTGTTGGAAAAATGACTTGTGTCATGCACAAAGTAGATGTCCTAACCGACTTGCCAAACTATAGTTTGTTAACAAGAAATTTGTGGTTGAAAAACGAGTTTAAATGACTCCAACCTAAGTGTGTGTAAACTTCTGACTTCAACTGTAAATTGAATGGACTCACTCTGTGTGCAATAATAGTGTTTAACATGATTTTTGAATGACTGCCTAATTACTGTACCCCACACATACAATCATCTGTAAGGTTCCTCAGTCAAGGGAGTGAATTTCAAGCACAGATTCAAGCACAAAGACCAAGGAGGTTTTCCAATGCCTCGCAAAGAAGGTCACCTATTGGTAGATGGGTAAATATTTAAAAAAGCAGAAACTAAATGTATCTTTGAGCATGGTGAAGTTATTAATTACGCTTTGGATGGTGTATCAATACACCCAGTCACTACAAAGTTAAAGGCATCCTTCCAAACTCAGTTGCCTCAGAGGAAGAAAACTCTCTGATAGGAGAAAACTGATGATGGATCAACAACATTGTACATATAGTTACTCCACAACACTAACCTAAATGACAGAGTGAAACGTTTCGACAGAATACAAATATTCCAAAACATTCATCCTGTCTGCAATTAGGCACTAAAGTAATACTGTAAAAAAATTGGAAAATACATGTACTTTTTGTCCTGAATACAAAGCATTATGTTTGTGGCAAATCAAATATAACACATCACTGAGTACTACTCTTCCTATTTTCAAGTATGGTAGTGGGTGCATCATGTTATGGATATACTCGTCATCGGCAAAGACTAGGGAATTTTTTGGGGGGATAAAAAGAAACAGGAATAGAACTAAGCACAGGCAAAATCCTAGAGGAAAACCTGGTTTTCTGCTTTCCAATTGACTCTGGGAGACAAATTCACCTTTCAGCAGGACAAAAACCTAAAACTCAAGCCCAAATATGAGTACACCAAACATTAAGAACATCTTCCTAATATTGAGTTGCACGCCCACCCCCCTTTTGCCCTCAGACCAGGGCATGGACTTTACAGGTTTTCGAAAGCATTCCACAGGGATGCTGGCCCAGGTTGACTCCAGTGCTTCCCACAGTTGTGTCAAGTTTGCTGGATGTCCTTTGGGTGGTGGACCATTCTTGATGACCATGTTTTGTTATAATCTCCACCCGGCACAGCCAGAAGAGGACTGGCCACCCCACATAGCCTGGTTCCTCTCTAGGTTTCTTCCTAGGTTTTGGCCTTTCTAGGGAGTTTTTCCTAGCCACCGTGCTTCTACACCTGCATTGCTTGCTGTTTGGGGTTTTAGGCTGGGTTTCTGTACAGCACTTTGAGATATCAGCTGATGTACGAAGGGCTATATAAATAAATTTTGATTTGATTTGATTTGATTTGATACACACGGGAAACTGTTGAGTGTGAATAAACAGCAGTTTTGCAGTTGTTGATACACTCAAACCGGTGCGCCCGGCACCTACTACCATACCCCGTTCCAAAACACTTAAATCGTTTGTCTTGCCCATTTGTATTTGTATTTATTATGGATCCCCATTAGCTGTTGCCAAGGCAGCAGCTACTCTTCCTGGGGCCCAGCAAAATTAAGGGAGTTATACAATTTTAACAACATTACAATACAAATTTCACAACACATTAAGTGTGTGCCCTAAAGCCCCTACTCTACTACCACATATCTACAACACAACATCCATGTGTACGTGTGTGTATAGTGCGTATGTTATCGTGTGTGTATGCATGTATCTGTGCCTGTGTTTGTGTCTCTTCACAGTCCCTGCTGTTCCATAAACTGTACCCTAACCCTAACCCTAGTGTTCCAAGTAGTCATGGCTCTAGGTAGTTCTGTGCGCCTCCCATTATCTGTTCTGGACTTGGGGGCTGTGAAGAGACATTTGGTGGCATGTCTTGTGGGGTGTCCGAGCTGTGTGCCAATAGTTCAAACAGACAGGTTAGTGAATTTAACATGTCAATACCTCTTACAAATACAAGTAGTGATGAAGTAAATCTCTCCTCCACTTTGAGCCAGGAGAGATTGACATGGACATTATTAATGTTAGCTCTCTGTGTACATCCAAGGGCCAACCGTGTGTCACGTTCTGACCTTAGTTCTTTTGTTATGTCTTTGTTTTAGTATGGTCAGGGCGTGAGTCGGGTGGGTTGTCTATGTTCGTTTTTCTATGATTTGGTATTTCTGTGTTTGGCCTGGTATGGTTCTCAATCAGAGGCAGCTGTCAATCGTTGTCCCTGATTGAGAACCATACTTAGGCAGCCTGTTTTCATTCACCCTTGAGTTGTGGGTGATTATTTTCTGTGTCTGTGTGTTCCACACAGAAGTTTTTTTTGTTTTTTGTTATTTCACGTTGTTATTTTGTATTTTTCAGTGTTCTATTAAAAGAATCATGAACATGTACCACGCTGCACATTGGTCTTCCGATCATTCCTACTACTCCTCGTCAGAGGAGGAAGAAGACCGTTACACCGTGCTGCCCTGTTCTGAGCCAATAGCAATTTTCCTAAGTCCCTCTTTGTGGCACCTGACCACACGACTGAACAGTAGTCCAGGTAGGTGCAACAAAACTGGGGCCTGTAGGACTTGCCTTCTTGATAGTGCTGTTACGAATGCAGAGCAGCGATTTATTGAGGACAGACTTCTCCCCATCTTAGCTACTTTTGTATGAATATGTTTTGACCATGACAGTTAGTCACCTCAACTTGCTCAATTTCCACATTATTCATTACAAGATTTAGTTGAGGTTTAGGGTTTAGTGAATGCTTTGTCCCAAATAAATATTTAGGACCAATTTATTCCTTGCCAACCATTCTGAAACTAACTGCAGCGCTTTGTTAAGTGTTGCAGTCATTTTAGTCACTGTAGTAGCTGACGTGTATAGTGTTGAGTCGTCCACATACATAGACACAATGGCTTTACGCAAAGCCAGTGGCATGTCGTTAGTAAAGATTTTAAGTAAGGGGCCTAGACAGCTGCCCAGGGGAATTCCTGATTTTATTATGTTCAAAATCAAATAAAATCAAATAGTTTTTGTCACATGCGCTGAATACAACAGGTGTAGATCTTACAGTGGAATGCTTACTTAGAAGCCCTTAACCAACAATGCAGTTTTAAGAAAATACCCCCCAAAAAGTAGGAGATACGAAAAACAAATATGTAAAGAGCAGCAGTAAATAACAATAGCGGGGCTATATACAGGGGGTACCGGTACAGAGTCAATGTGTGGGGGCACCGGTGTCGAGGTAATTTAGGTAATATGTACATGTAGGCAGAGTTATTAAAGTGACTATGCATAGATAATAACAGAGAGTAGCAGCAGCGTAGAAGGGGGGGAATGCAAATAGTCTGGGTAACCAGTTGATTAGATGGTCAAGAGTCTTATGGCTTGGGGGCAGAAGCTGTTTAGAACCCTCTTGAATCTAGACTTGGCACTCCAGTACCGCTTGCTATGCAGTAGCAGAGAGAACAGTCTATAACTAGGGTGGCTGGAGTCTTTGACAATTTTTAGGGCCTTCTTCTGACACCGCCTGGTATAGAGGTCCTGAAAGGCAGGAAGCTTGGCCCCGGTGATGTACTGGGCCGTATGCACTACCCTCTGTAGTGCCTTGCGGTCAGAGGCCGAGCAGTTGAGACTGTCTTGGTGTGCTTGGACCATGTTAGTTTGTTAGAGATGTGGATACCAATGAACTTGAAGCTCTCAACCTGCTCCACAATGGCCCCGTTGATGAGAATGGGGGCGTGCTAGGTCCTCCTTTTCCTGTAGTCCATAATCACCTCCTTTGACTGGATCATGTTGATGGAGAGGTTGTTGTCCTTGCACCACACGGTTAGGTCTCTGACCTCCTCCCTATAGGCTGTCTCATTGTTGTCAGTGATCAACAAAATTAATGATGGTGTTGGAGTTGTGCCTGGCAGTGGAGTCCTGAGTGAACAGGGAGTACAGGAGGGGACTGAGCACGCACCCCTGTGGGGCCCCCGTGTTGAGGATCAGCGTAAGGGATGTGTTGTTACCTACCCTTACCACCTGGGAGCGGCCCGTCAGTAAGTCCAGGATCTAGTTGCAGAGGGAGGTGTTAAGTCCCAGGGTCCTTAGCTTAGTGATGAGCTTTGAGGGCACTATGGTGTTGAACCCTGAGATGTAGTCAATGAATAGCATTCTCACATAGGTGTTCCTTTTGACCAGGTGTGAAAGGGCAGTGTTGAGTGCAATAGAGATTGCATCATCTGTGGATCTGTTGGGGTGGTATGCAAATTGGAGTGGGTCTAGGGTTTCTGTGATAATGGTGTTGATGTGAGCCATGTCCAGCCTTTCAAAGCATTTCATGGCTACAGACGTGAGTGCTACGGGTCGGTAGTCATTTAGGCAGGATACCTTAGTGTTCTTGGGGACAGGAACTATGGTGGTCTGCTTGAAATATGTTGGTATTACAGACTCGGTCAGGGAGAGGTTGAAAATGTCAGTGAAGACACTTGCCAGTTGGTCAGTCATCTGGACCTGCAGCCTTGTGAATGTTGACCTGTTTAAAGGTCTTACTCACATTGGCTGCAGAGAGCGTGATCACACAGTCGTCCGGAACAGCTGATGCTCTCATGCATGTTTCAGTGTTACTTGCCTCGAAGTGAGCATTGAAGTTATTTAACTCGTCTGGTAGGCTTGTGTCACTAGGCAGCTCTCAGCTGTGCTTCCCTTTGTAGTCTGTAATAGTTTGCAAGCCCTGCCACATCTGACGAGCGTCAGAGCCGGTGTAGTACGATTCAATCTTACTCTTGTATTGATGCTTTGCCTGTTTGATGGTTCATCAGAGGGCATAGCAGGATTTCTTATAAGCTTCCCAGGTTAGAGTCCCATTCCTTGAAAGCAGCAGCTCTACCCTTTAGCTCAGTGTGAATGTTGCCTGTAATCCATGGCTTCTGTTTGGGGTATGTACTGTGGGGATGACGTCATTGATGCACTTGTTGATGAAGCCAGTGACTGATGTGGTGTAATCCTCAATGCCATCGGGAGAATCCTGGAACATATTCCAGTCTGTGCTAGCAAAACAGTCCTGTAGTTTAGCATCTGCTTCATGTGACCACTTTTTTATAGACCGAGTCACTGGGGCTTCCTGCTTTAATTTTTGCTTGTAAGCAGGAATCAGGAGGATATAATTATGGTAAAATTTGCCAAATGGAGGGCGAGGGAGAGCTTTGTACACGTCTCTGTGTGTGGAGTAAAGGTGGTCTAGAGTTTTTTTTCCCTCTGACTGCACATTTAACATGTTGATAGAAATGAGGTAGAGCTGATTTAAGTTTCCCTGCATTAAAGTCTCCGGCCACTAGGAGCGCCGCCTCTGGGTGAGCGGTTTCTTGTGTGCTTATTTCCTTATGCAGCTGACTGAGTGCGGTCTTAGTGCCAGCACCCGTCTGTGGTGGTAAATAAACAGCCACGAAAAGTATAGCTGAAAACTCTCTAGGCAAATAGAGTGGTTTGCACTTTATCACAATATACTCTACTTCAGGCGAGCAAAATCTAGAGAATTCCTTAGATTTTGTGCACCAGCTGTTGTTTACAAATATGCACAGACCCCCCCCTCGTCTTACCGGAGTGTGCTGTTCTATCTTGCCGGTGCAGCATATATCCCGCTAGCTGAATATCCATGTCGTCATTCAGCCACAATTCCGTGAAACATAAGATATTACAGTTTTTGATGTCCCGTTGGTAGGATATTCGTGATCGTCAAATGTATTGTCCAATGATTGCACGTTGGCGAGTAATATTGACCAATATTGTCCAAGGATTGCACGTTGGCGAGTAATATTGACGGTAATGGCAGCTTTCCCACTCGCCTTCTGCGGATCCTTACGAGGCACCCTGCTCTGTGTCCTCTGTACCTATGTCTCTTCATCTTGCAAATAACTAGGATGTTGGCCTTGTCGGGTGTTCGGAGAATGTCCTGTGCGTCCTGCATGTTGAAGAAAAAATCTTTGTCTAATCCGAGGTGAGTGATCGCTGTCCTGATATCCAGAAGCTCTTTGTCTAATCCGAGGTGAGTGATCGCTGTCCTGATATCCAGAAGCTCTTTGTCTAATCCGAGGTGAGTGATCGCTGTCCTGATATCCAGAAGCTCTTTGTCTAATCCGAGGTGAGTGATCGCTGTCCTGATATCCAGAAGCTCTTTGTCTAATCCGAGATGAGTGATCGCTGTCCTGATATCCAGAAGCTCTTTGTCTAATCCGAGGTGAGTGATCGCTGTCCTGATATCCAGAAGCTCTTTGTCTAATCCGAGGTGAGTGATCGCTGTCCTGATATCCAGAAGCTCTTAGTCTAATCTGAGGTGAGTGATCGCTGTCCTGATATCTAGAAGCTCTTCATCTAATCCGAGGTGAGTGATCGCTGTCCTGATATCCAGAAGTTCTTTGTCTAGTCCGAGGTGAGTGATCGCTGTCCTGATATCCAGAAGCTCTTTGTCTAGTCCGAGGTGAGTGATCGCTGTCCTGATATCCAGAAGCTCTTTGTCTAATCCGAGGTGAGTGATCGCTGTCCTGATATCCAGAAGCTCTTTGTCTAATCCGAGGTGAGTGATCGCTGTCCTGATATCCAGAAGCTCTTTGTCTAGTCCGAGGTGAGTGATCGCTGTCCTGATATCCAGAAGCTCTTTGTCTAATCCGAGGTGAGTGATCGCTGTCCTGATATCCAGAAACTCTTTGTCTAATCCGAGGTGAGTGATCGCTGTCCTGATATCCAGAAGCTCTTTGTCTAGTCCGAGGTGAGTGATCGCTGTCCTGATATCCAGAAGCTCTTTGTCTAGTCCGAGGTGAGTGATCGCTGTCCTGATATCCAGAAGCTCTTTGTCTAGTCCGAGGTGAGTGATCTCTGTCCTGATATCCAGAAGCTCTTTGTCTAGTCCGAGGTGAGTGATCGCTGTCCTGATATCCAGAAGCTCTTTGTCTAATCCGAGATGAGTGATCTCTGTCCTGATATCCAGAAGCTCTTTGTCTAATCCGAGATGAGTGATCTCTGTCCTGATATCCAGAAGCTCTTTGTCTAATCCGAGATGAGTGATCTCTGGCCTGATATCCAGAAGCTCTTTGTCTAATCCGAGATGAGTGATCTCTGTCCTGATGTCCAGAAGCTATTTTTTGCCGTAAAATACGGTTGCAGAAACATTATGTACAAAATAAGTTACAAATAACGCAAAAAAAAACATAATAGCACAATTGGTTGGGCGCCCGTAAAACTGCTGCCATTTCTCCTGGCGCCATTTTATTAAAGAACACCCTCTGTATTCTGTTAGACAGGTAACTCTTTATCCACATTATAGTAGGGGGTGTAAAGCCATAACACATACGTTTTTTCAGCAACAGACTGATCGATAATGTCAAAAGCCGCACTGAAGTCTAACAAAATTTATGAATGGCACAAATACATAATCCATGTCTCAACGCTTAAAAATCCTTCTTTAACTTGTCTTCTCCCCTTGCTCTACACTGATTGAAGAGGATTTAACAAGTGACATCAATGAAGTCTAACAAAACCCTATGAATGGCACAAATACACAATCCATGTCTCAAGGCTTTAAAATCCTTCTTTGTCTCTTCACCTTCATCTACACTGATTGAAGTGGATTTAACAAGTGACATCAATAAGGGATCATAGCTTTCACCAGGATTCACCTGGTCAGTCTATGTAATGGAAAGAGCAGGTGTTCTTAATGTTTTGTATACTCAGTGTACACTGGAGTTGCTTACCAAGACAACATTGAATGTTTCTGTGTGGCCTAGTTACAGTTTTAAATTAAATTGTCTTGAAAATCTAGGCAAGACTTGAAAATGGCTGTCCAGCAATGAGCTTGAAGACTTTAAAAAAACAAATATGGCCAAATATTGTACAATCAAGGTGTGCAAAGCTTCCAGGGACAGATTCCAATTTAGGAAATTCCGCCTTTCTTATGCATGCCTTTCCTACACACTTCTTAGTAGTTGGTATTCAGACTTACCTTATGCAGGTGCGTAACGGGCTTTGCAAGCGAGGTTACCTTGCTGAATAAATGTAATTCAACCAATGAAAACCCTCCCACTTACTGGCCAACAGATTTTCTCATGGAGTTTTCATTCAATGGCATTTTCAGTACCTTTATCTTAAGCCATCCCTTTAAATAAGGTGTAACTTTAATTATAATTTTGTCAACAGAGTCAATAGAACACATTCAAAAGCAATCAGAAAATAGGGATCAATGAAAGTATGCCATCTATGCATCTTCATCTCAGTTTCAGCACCAACTGGTAGATTTAAAAAATATTTTAGATTATTTAGGCACATTTTAGGGCTAGGAAAGTACGTATGAATTATTTTAAAAAACTGTTTTGGAGAGCCTTTAAGTACAAAATATATGGATTAATAAAAAATACAGTGGTTTGATTCATTCTGAAAGTTGTCATATTCAAGTTCAAACCATGAAATATTGGAAGGTGAAAAAAGATGTACAATAGGGGTTGAACAGTAGTTCTATAAATCTACCCTAATCATGGAACTGTATGACAACGTTCCAGTCATCCTGAACCATGTGCCAGGCTCCAGGTTTAACCTGCTACATGTCGTCTGAGTTCCATAATGATTCAAGTAGGCTACATTATAACAAATTAGCAGACGTAACAGAGGTTTGTGTATTTATTATTTACCCAAACGGATTATATAATTTATAATAATTGACCTAGCTCTTATCAATAGCTTTTATTCATGTATAAATGATAGGTCATGGAGAATGCTGTTATGTCTATGTGAAAAAATTAAGTAGATGCTTTTTCCACTTGGAACCGGTAGTTTCGCCCGACCATACTCATGGTTTCCTCACGCGTAAAGGTGGTGGAATTAAGTCAAGGTCAGAATATGGCTGATCTGTAGACACACCTCCCCCAAACCTTCATTTCTGAGATCTCCACCCTAAACAAATAGTGGCTGAATAGCATTCTATTCTCATGCTTAAGTTCCACGTCAGAATACGCATATAGAGAAAACTGCATAAAAAAGCAATCGGGGCCTTAGAGACTTACCCAAAAGACTCATAGCTGTAATCGCTGCCAAAGGTGATTCTAACACGTATTGACTCACGGGGTTGAATACTTATCTAATCAAGATATATTAAGTGTTTTATTTTATAATTTTTCTTACACTTTGACATTACAGAGCATTTTGTGTACATAAAAATAAAATACAAAAACAGTCAATTTTTATCCCAATTTGTAACACAACAAAATGTGGAAAAAGTCAAGGGATGTGAATATTTTTTGAAGGCACTGTAACCTATTTAAACGGCTGGAGTTAGTCTTAAATTAACAAGGTTTTAAAAAAAAAATGACAAAGATACAGTATACTGTCATAGAGAGGTTTCTGATATCTAATTGTATTTCTTTCTCTGGAGAGATCCAATCAAAGACACACTTTTAGAAGTTGTGTTCTCCTTGGCATTTAGTTCAATGGCTGTCATTTGAGAATCTGACACAAACAGAGCAAGTGTGCTGGAAATCGGACTGGTATGTGGGGATTTAGAAAGATTCTATTTTTTCTTCAGTTTCTTATGTTTCATGTTGGATAAGTCTGTCCTAGAGTATTGCTCATATATATTCAGTACTGGAAGTAATCATAGAAAGACCCAACATCACCAGTGAACTTTTGCTCTGACCATTACCAGGACATGTTTCTAGACTACAGTTAGAGAATAACTATGGCCGGGATTCAATCCAAGGTGCTCTATAGTGCAGGCCACTAAACAGCCGACAATGCACCTTTTAAAGGCATTTGCACAGATCGCATTCATGGCAAACGCTGCGCAAGCCGGCTCAACTGTAAATTACCTTTAAAAGTATGTTATAGTCCACTGCGCTACAGAGCTTTGAATTGAATCGCAGCCTATATCTCTGAAGCTGAAAAAGATGCTAAAACATTCAGCAAGTCTTCTTTTCTGTCATTTTTTCTTTTTCCTTCTTTCTCTCTTTCTCTTTTACCTGTCTCTGGACCTCCACCAGGTTGTATGGGAGGGCCCCTTCCTCTAGTGGAGCAATCCTGTCAATGTCCACCAGACCAACACGACTGGAAGAGAGGAGAGAGGGAAAAGTTTCAAACGGTTCTACCATTTAAATGCTTCTGACATTTTCCTTCTGACCCCTGGTAAGATTTTCAACGATACTTGATATTCAACAATATCAATGACCAGCTACATCCCTCTCCCTCATTCTCTCTTTCCCTCGCTGCATCCAAACAAAACAAAACATTTGTCCGTGATTCCGGGGACCTCTCCAACTCTGTGCATGCGCCCCAGCGTCCACATAACATCTCTGTGACGTTCCCAGATTTGGGAGCAGCTCAATCCCCTCCGATTATTGGGAACAATTATCTCCTGCATCTCCAATCAGAGGCTTGGGAGACTATTAAAGTATCCCATTGCCCAGAAATAATAATCAGGTGCTCAGAGAGGGCACAAATTACTGGCACTCTACGCCGCCGGTCGACCCTATGGAGCAAGAGACATGGGAACGTGAGCCGTGTACAGTTAGATGAACCGCTGGCGTTCCCCTTCCCCTGTGGACTCCTCTTCCCCTGTGGACTCCCCTTCCCCTGTGGACTCCCCTTCCCCTGTGGATTCCCCTTCCCCTGTGGACTCCCCTTCCCCTGTGGACTCCCCTTCCCCTGTGGACTCCTCTTCCCCTGTGGACTCCCCTTCCCCTGTGGACCCCTTCCCCTGTGGACTCCTCTTCCCCTGTGGACTCCCCTTCCCCTGTGGACTCCTCTTCCCCTGTGGATTCCCCTTCCCCTGTGGACTCCCCTTCCCCTGTGGACTCCTCTTCCCCTGTGGACTCCCCTTCCCCTGTGGACTCATCTTCCCCTGTGGACTCCCCTTCCCCTGTGCACCCCTTCCCCTGTGGACTCCTCTTCCCCTGTGGACTCCTCTTCCCCTGCGGACTCCCCTTCCCCTGCGGATTCCCCTTCCCCTGTGGACTCCTCTTCCCCTGTGGACTCCCCTTCCCCTGTGGACTCCTCTTCCCCTGTGGACTCCTCTTCCCCTGTGGACTCCTCTTCCCCTGTGGACTCCCCTTCCCCTGTGGACTCCTCTTCCCCTGTGGACTCCTCTTCCCCTGTGGACTCCTCTTCCCCTGTGGATTCCCCTTCCCCTGTGGACTCCTCTTCCCCTGTGGCCTCCCCTTCCCCTGTGGATTCCCCTTCCCCTGTGGACTCCTCTTCCCCTGTGGACTCCCCTTCCCCTGTGGACTCCCCTTCCCCTGTGGACTCCCCTTCCCCTGTGGACTCCTCTTCCCCTGTGGATTCCCCTTCCCCTGTGGACTCCCCTTCCCCTGTGGACTCCCCTTCCCCTGTGGACTCCCCTTCCCCTGTGTGTGTGTATGCTCTTGTGTATGTGTCTCCTCTTCCTCAGACAAATGCTGAGTTTTGAAGGCTTATTTGAGTGAAATGGGATTCAGAAGATTCATGCCTGGCTCATTTGATCAGGCTGCAGTGAAAGCAGACATTTTGGAAGAAGAACGACCGGGTATGACGAGCTCCAGTGATCCAATAACAACCACATGGATTAATGGGACAGGCTATTGAGACCCAATAAACTGAAAACTAGTATTAACTACAACAGTACATGCTAATGTGGAAATACAATGAGAGGAATGGATTACACTATGCAGTATCAATGACTGTGGGAAAATGTTTCCCTTAATATGAAGCTTCATTCAACATTGCTGGAATTCAATGATTTAAAACTGAGGTTGAGAGGGCTTATCATGTATGATCTGTTTTGCATAATTATGTATCTTGAACGCAACTGTAATTAAGCTATTAAACTGAATAGGGCTATCTATTTGAGGCCTAGCCTTGTCATCTGTGTGTGTATGTGTGTGTGTGGGGGTGTGTGTGACTCACCCCCGGGATTCAGAGAGGTCGGCCAGTTGGAACAGGATGTCCACCTCCATCGGAGTCACCTGACCAAACCTCTGGGCCGCAATGATGAACTCCTCTGTTACAGGAGAGAAGGAGAGGAGAGGAAGAGACGAAGAGGAGAGCAGAGGAGAGAAGAGGAGAGGAGAGGAAAGAAGAGCAGACAAAGAGGAGAGAAGAGGAGAGGAAATGAGAGGAGAGGAAAGAAGAGCAGACAAAGAGGAGAGAAGAGGAGAGGAAATGAGAGGAGAGGAAAGAAGAGCAGACAAAGAGGAGAGAAGAGGAGTGGAAATGAGAGGAGAGGAAAGAAGAGCAGACAAAGAGGAGAGGAGAGGAAATGAGAGGAGAGAAGAGGAGTGTGACGGATACTCCCACTTTATTTATCTTTGATTCATACAGGTGATCCCAGTTGAGAATAAAATCTCTCTTTCCCACAAGTCCAACATCCTATACACAAATACAGTGTTTGAGATAATCCCCTTGAATTAGTTCCCACATGTATTTCCTGTTTACAAACCTTATTGAATTGACTTAATCTGTTCTTTAGACAGACAGACAGTGTACAGTAGGGGAAGTGTTAGGTACATAATGAACAGGTTGATAACTGGGTTGGGTTACATCCCAAATGGCATTCTATTTCCCTATTTAGTGCACTACTTTTGACCAGGGCCCAGGCTCTGGGTGGCATTTGGGACTCAGCCATGGCTGACTTACAGTGTGATTTCTATAGCTCTGGTATCTGGTATTGAGTGACCAGCTTATTCAAAGAGCCAGGACACTGTGTGTCCCTGAACAAAGTGAGGTCAAAATCAAAAGTAACAGTCATTATCTGGCGTGACCACCAGCTCCTCCTCATGGACTGCACCAGATTTGCCAGTACTTGCTGTGATATGTTACCCCACTCTTCCACCAGGGCACCTGCAAGTTCCCGGACATTTCTGGGGAGAAAGGCCCTAGCCCTCACCCTCCGATCCAACAGGTCCCAGACGTGCTCAATAGGATTGAGATCTGGGCTCTTCGCTGGCCATGGCCAAACACTGACATTCCTGTCTTGCAGGAAATAACGCACAGAACGAGTAGTTTGGCTGGTGGGTCAGGATGAGCCTGCAGGAAGTGTACCACATGAGGGAGGAGGATGTCTTCCCTGTAACGCACAGCGTTGAGATTGACTGCAATGACAACAAGTTCAGTCCGATGATGCTGTGACACACCGCCCCAGACCATGACGGACTCTCCACCTCAAAATCGATCCCGCTCCAGAGTACAGGCCTTGGTGTAAAGCTCATTCCTTTAACGATAAACGCAAATCTGACCATCACCCCTGAAAACCGCGACTCGTCAGTGAAGAGCACTTTTTGCCCGTCCTGTCTGGTCCAGCGACGGTGGGTTTGTGCCCATAGGAGACAACGTTGCCGGTGATGTCTGGTGAGGATCTGCCTTACAACAGGCCTACAAACACTCAGTCCAGCCTCTCTCAGCCTATTGCGGACAGTCTGAGCACTGATGGAGGGATGGTGTGTTCCTGGTGTAACTCGGGCAGTTGTTGTTGCCATCCTTTACCTGTCCCGCAGGTGTGATGTTCGGATGTACCGATCCTGTGCAGGTGTTGTTACACGTGGTCTGCCACTGCGTGGACGATCAGCTGTCCATCCTGTCTCCCTGAAGCGCTGTCTTAGGCGTCTCACAGTACGGACATTGCAGTTTATTGCCCTGGCCACATCTGCAGTTCTCATGCCTCCTTGCAGCATGCCTAAGGCACGTTCACGCAGATGAGCAGGGACCCTGGGCATCTTTCTTTTGGTTTTTTTCAGAGTCAGTAGAAAGGCCTCTTTAGTGTCCTAGGTGTTCATAACTGTGACCTTAATTGCCTACCGTCTATAAGCTGTTAGTGTCTTAACGACCATTCCACAGGTGCATGTTCATTAATTGTTTATGGTTAATTGAACAAGCATGGGAAACAGTGTTAAACCCATTACAATGAAGATGTGTGAAGTTATTTGGATTTTTACGAATTATCTTTGAATGACAGGGTCCTGAAAAAGGGACATTTCTTTTTAGGCTGAGTTTATATATTCAGTAGAGCATAGATCAGATAGCTCAGTTTACTCCCAGACATCAACTCACTCTCAGTTTATATACAAAGATCATCTGACAGTCTATACACAAAGATCATCTGACTGTCTATACAGAAAGATCACCTGACAGTCTATACAGAAAGACCATCTGACTGTCTATACAGAAAGATCATCTGACAGTCTTTACAGAAACATCATCTGACAGTCTATACAGAAAGACCATCTGACTGTCTATACAGAAAGATCATCTGACATCTATACAGAAAGATCATCTGACTGTCTATACAGAAAGATCATCTGACCGTCTATACACAAATATCATCTGACAATCTATACACAAAGATCATCTGACAGTCTATACACAAAGATCTACACTGCAGTTCATACGTTTGGGGTCACTTCAAAATGTCCTTGTTTTTGAAAGAAAAGCTAATTTTTTGTCCATAAAAATAACATAAAATTGATCAGAAATACAGTGTAGACATTGTTAATGTTGTAAATGACTGTTGTAGCTGGAAATGGCTGAATTTTAATGGAATATCTACATAGGCATAAAGAGGCCCATTATCAGCAACCACCACTCCTGTGTTCCAATGGTACGTTATGTTAGCTAATCCAAGATAATAATTTTAAAAGGCTAATTAATCATTAGAGAACTATTTAGCAATTATGTTAGCACAGCTGAAAACTGTTGTTCTGATTAAAGAAGCAATAAAACTGGCCTTCTTCAGACTAGTTGAGTATCTGGAGCATCAGCATTTGTGGGTTCGATTACCGGCTCAAAATGGCCAGAAACTCGTCAGTTGTTGTTCTGAGAAATGAAGTCTACTCCATACGAGAAATTGCCAAGAAACTGAAGCTCTTGTACAACACTGTGTACTACTACCTTCCCAGAACAGCGCAAACTGACTCTAACCAGAATAGAAAGAGGAGTGGGAGGCCCCGGTGCACAACTGAGCAAGAGGACAAGTACATTAGAGTGTCTAGTTTGAGAAACAGATGCCTCACAAGTCCTCAAATGTCAGCTTCATTAAATAGTACCCGCAAAACACCAGTCTCAACATCAACAGTGAAGAGGCAACTCCGGGATGCTGGCCTTCCAGGCAGAGTTCCTCTGTCCAGTGTCTGTTTTCTATTCCCCATCTTAATCTTTTATTTTTATTGGCCAGTCTGAGATATGGCTTTTTCTTTGCAACTCTGCCTAGAAGGCCACCATCCCGGAGTCGCCTCTTCACTGTTGATGTTGAGACTGGTGTTTTGTGGGACTCAGCAGTTCCACATCACTATAACATCCCTTACAGTTGTCCGGGGCAGTTCTAGCAGGACAGAAATTTGACAAACTGAGTTGTTGGAAAGGTGGCATCCTATGACAGTGTCACGCCATTCTACTGCTTTGTCTATGGAGATGGCATTGCTGTGTGCTTGATCTTATACACCTGTCAGCAACAGGTGTTGCTGAATCCACTAATTTGAAGGGGTGTTCACATACTCTTGCATATATTGTGTATATTCCATGTAGCAGACCACAGAACGAGTTGCATTCATTTCATTGAAGTGAATGTTGTAATCAGCCCTGCCCTAAGAAATGAGGGCGTGGAGGCGGTAACCACAGCGATGACGTTCCAAACCTAAACAGTGGCCCCGCCTCACATACGGAATCAATCAGGCCGGTTGGTGGGGGTCACAGGGTGGGGGGGAGCGAGAGAGAGATGGAGACGTGGAGCTCTGCACGCACAGACCAGGTCCCAGTAGAGCCTAATGACTGTGGCTGGGGGGGCACCACAGCCCAGCCATGGCCACGCCACGGTGGGAACAGCCAAGGGAACTCAGGCCCACACCCCCGATAAGGCCCCGATAGCATCACACTCACATACCCAGAACCCAGAACCCCAGAGCCATGCGGTAGACTGACCTACTCAGCATCAAGAGAGAAAGAGAGAGAGAACCAAGCCTACAGTGCTCAGCAAATACCAGACAGGGAGAGACATTGGTACAGTTCAACAACTGGCATCTGAGGTAGACAGGGAGTGAGAGAAATTATGTGGAGGGGGGCTGTTGAGCTAATTGATAACTCTTGATTAAGCACATGTTAACTGTCATTCTTATTTTTTTTATTTTACCTTTATTTAACTAAGTTAGTTAAGAACAAATTCTTATTTTCAATGACGGCCTAGGAACAGTGGGTTAACTGCCTTGGACAGGGGCAGAACGACAGATTTTTTACCTTTCAACCTTTTGGTTACTAGTCCAACGCTCTAACCACTAGGCTACCTGCCGCCTCGTCATATCACGTCAAATCATGACATATTGTGTATGTTTTTCCTTTCCTCTATGCTATTTGTGATTTGTGAAACAACTGTTAGTTTGGTCCTGGCCATTTACACTCGAATGGTTTAGGGTAGAATTTGGGCAGGGTTAGCTGATCCTAGATCTGTAACTCAGGGGAAACTCCTAGCCAAACCAGAGCCAGGGAGGATGTGTCACAGACAGGCCCAGTGAGAGACCCGCCACTGCTGCTGAGAATTCTGGGTAAACTTCCCATGTGTCTGTTGGGACGCATCCAGCAGGGCCAATCAAATGTAGACAAGGAGGAGGAGGTGGGTGGTGGGGAGTGGAAAAAAGAAAACAAACAAAACTACCACACACACACACATTCTCTGTGTGCGTGTGTGTCTGTGTACGCATGTATGCTGTGTGTGCGTGCATGAACGTGTGTGTGTGCGTGCGTGCATGAACGTGTGTGTGTGCGTGTGTGCATGCGTGCATGTGTGTCAGCGTATGTATGTCTACCAACCTTTAGTGACTTCCAGGACTCTACTGCTCCCAGCCAGTGTGGTGTAGATCTTCCTAATGACATCCATGTTGTTCAGGAGAGAGTTGAAGCCATTAAAGTAGGAAAAACTGACCTGGTGAGATGTATTGCCCCCGGCCGCCTGGGAGAGTTAGAAGAGGTAGAGAGAAGGGGGGAAGGAGGCAGAGGGAGAGAGAGGGAGAGAAAAAGAGAGAGGGAGAGAAAGAGGGAGTGAGAGAGCGAGAAAGTGGAGGGAGAGAGAGAGAAAGGAAGAGAGAAAACACAACCCATGTTTATGTTTAACTATTTGCGCATCGTTACAACACTGAATATATACATAATATGACATTTAAAATGTATTTTGGAACTTTTGTGAGTGTAATGTTTACTGTTATTTTTTATTGTTTATTTCACTTTTGTTTATTATCTACTGCACTTGCTTTGGTAATGTTAACATAATGTGTCCCATGCCAATAAAGCCCTTGAATTGAATTGAATTGAGAGAGCGTGAGAGAGACGGAGAGACAGAGAGAGAGAGAGGGAGAGGGAGAGAGAGAGACAGAGAGAGAGAGAGGGAGAGACAGAGAGAGAGGGAGAGAGAGAGAGAGAGAGACAGAGAGAGAGAGAGGGAGAGACAGAGAGAGAGAGAGGGAGAGACAGAGAGAGAGGGAGAGAGAGAGAGACAGAGAGAGTGGGAGAGACAGAGAGAGAGGGAGAGGGAGAGAGAGAGAGAGAGAGAGAGAGAGAGAGAGAGAGAGAGAGAGAATGAACAAAACAGAGTGAACACAAGCTATACACAGTACACAGAATGACATGCAAATATATGATATTCTTACACACAACCACACACACTGACATTACCTTTCACACACAACATGACACAACAGCAGAATTCTAATTAGTAGTGTGAAGGAAAAACACAATGGACCAGCTAATAGACCAGTTGGTTACCATCACACACTATAGGGAGACCTACTGTAAATATAATAACTCTATGTAAAGGATTTTGTTTACGGTGTTGGGAAAGGAGATCGTCGTCAACACAACCAGAGAGAGTCAGGCACGCATGCACACACACACAAACACACACACCATACACACACAAACGGTCTTTCCAGAGAGGAGAGGAGAGCTGTAGTCATCAGGCTCTGTTTAATGAAGTGCTTCTCTAATGAGGATGGAAGGCTGGAGTAAAGCAGAGAAAATAGAACGAGGTAACGCTTAAAACAGAGACTCAAAACGTTCCAGTAGGCTAGTACCCACTGCACACATTCCTTCCAGCCCACAACACAACTCTTTCATCATTACACACAGCGTCTTGATTTAAGTTTAAAAGTACTTAAAAGCACTTGATGGCGTCAATGTGTTGGTGTCCCGTTAGATACGACTATTTACATTTTCTCCGATGGAATGATTCATTAAAGTAACGTTGATTAAATATTGCAGATATTCATCTTGTACTATTTTGAATAGCGGGCGTGTGGAGAAAATCGTGGAAAACCATCCTTTTCACTAGATGGCGCTGTTTGCTTTACAGACACAGCAGTGAGCCCACCACAGCTTGCAGTGAGGGAGAGAAGCCATCTGCAGAAGAAGGGAGGAGGTTGCTTGGGTTGAAGCTTCTCCTCTCCTCCACTCCTCTCCTGACAGAACGGCACATTTATCCACGTCCAAAAACCCACCAGCCTCACAATGTTCACTGAAACATCATATTACTGTGCCCTAGCCATGACATCCACACCCTAGCCATGACATCTACACCCTAGCCATGACATCCACACCCTAGCCATGACATCCACACCCTAGCCATGACATCTACACCCTAGCCATGACATCCACACCCTAGCCATGACATCCACACCCTAGCCATGACATCTACACCCTAGCCATGACATCCACACCCTAGCCATGACATCCACACCCTAGCCATGACATCTACACCCTAGCCATGACATCCACACCCTAGCCATGACATCCACACCCTAGCCATGACATCCACACCCTAGCCATGACACCCACACCCTAGCCATGACATCCACACCCTAGCCATGACATCTATACCCTAGCCATGACATTTACACCCTAGCCATGACATCTACACCCTAGCCATGACATTTACACCCTAGCCATGACATCAACACCCTATCCATGACATTTACACCCTAGCCATGACATCTACACCCTAGCCATGACATCAACACCCTAGCCATGACATTTACACCCTAGCCATGACATCTACACCCTAGCCATGACATTTACCCCCTAGCCATGACATCTATACCCTGTCAATGACATTTACACCCTAGCCATGACATCTACACCCTAGCCATGACATTTACACCCTAGCCATGACATTTACACCCTAGCCATGACATCCACACCCTAGCCATGACATTTACACCCTAGCCATGACATTTACACCCTAGCCATGACATCTACACCCTAGCCATGAGATTTACACCCTGGCCATGACATTTACACCCTAGCCATGACATTTACACCCTAGCCATGACATCCACACCCTGGCCATGACATCCATACCCTAGCCATGACATCCACACCCTAGCCATGACATCCACACCCTAGCCATGACATTTACACCCTAGCCATGACATTTACACCCTAGCCATGACATCCACACCCTGGCCATGACATCCATACCCTAGCCATGACATCCACATCCTAGCCATGACATCTACACCCTAGCCATGACATCGACACCCTAGCCATGACATCTACACCCTAGCCATGACATCTATACCCTAGCCATGACATCTACACCCTAGACATGACATTTACACCCTAGCCATAACACCTACACCCTAGCCATTACATTTACACCCTAGCCATGACATCTACACCCTAGCCATGACATTTACACCCTAGCCATGACATCAACACCCTATCCATGACATTTACACCCTAGCCATGACATCTACACCCTAGCCATGACATCAACACCCTAGCCATGACATTTACACCCTAGCCATGACATCTACACCCTAGCCATGACATTTACCCCCTAGCCATGACATCTATACCCTGTCAATGACATTTACACCCTAGCCATTACATTTACACCCTAGCCATGACATCTACACCCTAGCCATGACATTTACACCCTAGCCATGACATCAACACCCTAGCCATGACATTTACACCCTAGCCATGACATCTACACCCTAGCCATGACATCTACACCCTAGCCATGACATTTACCCCCTAGCCATGACATCTATACCCTGTCAATGACATTTACACCCTAGCCATGACATCTACACCCTAGCCATGACATTTACACCCTAGCCATGACATTTACACCCTAGCCATGACATCCACACCCTAGCCATGACATTTACACCCTAGCCATGACATTTACACCCTAGCCATGACATCTACACCATAGCCATGACATTTACACCCTGGCCATGACATCTATACCCTGTCAATGACATTTACACCCTAGCCATTACATTTACACCCTAGCCATGACATCTACACCCTAGCCATGACATTTACACCCTAGCCATGACATCAACACCCTAGCCATGACATTTACACCCTAGCCATGACATCTACACCCTAGCCATGACATCTACACCCTAGCCATGACATTTACCCCCTAGCCATGACATCTATACCCTGTCAATGACATTTACACCCTAGCCATGACATCTACACCCTAGCCATGACATTTACACCCTAGCCATGACATTTACACCCTAGCCATGACATCCACACCCTAGCCATGACATTTACACCCTAGCCATGACATTTACACCCTAGCCATGACATCTACACCATAGCCATGACATTTACACCCTGGCCATGACATTTACACCCTAGCCATGACATTTACACCCTAGCCATGACATCCACACCCTGGCCATGACATCCATACCCTAGCCATGACATCCACACCCTAGCCATGACATCCACACCCTAGCCATGACATTTACACCCTAGCCATGACATTTACACCCTAGCCATGACATCCACACCCTGGCCATGACATCCATACCCTAGCCATGACATCCACATCCTAGCCATGACATCTACACCCTAGCCATGACATTGACACCCTAGCCATGACATCTACACCCTAGCCATGACATCTACACCCTAGCCATGATATTTACACCCTGGCCATGACATTTACACCCTAGCCATGACATTTACACCCTAGCCATGACATCCACACCCTGGCCATGACATCCATACCCTAGCCATGACATCCACACCCTAGCCATGACATCCACACCCTAGCCATGACATTTACACCCTAGCCATGACATTTACACCCTAGCCATGACATCCACACCCTGGCCATGACATCCATACCCTAGCCATGACATCTACACCCTAGCCATGACATTTACACCCTAGCCATGACATCAACACCCTATCCATGACATTTACACCCTAGCCATGACATCTACACCCTAGCCATGACATCAACACCCTAGCCATGACATTTACACCCTAGCCATGACATCTACACCCTAGCCATGACATTTACCCCCTAGCCATGACATCTATACCCTGTCAATGACATTTACACCCTAGCCATGACATCTACACCCTAGCCATGAC
This sequence comes from Oncorhynchus clarkii lewisi, assembly GCF_045791955.1. NCBI lineage: Eukaryota > Metazoa > Chordata > Actinopteri > Salmoniformes > Salmonidae > Oncorhynchus > Oncorhynchus clarkii. The sequence continues at coordinate 15,576,371 of NC_092178.1, read as the reverse complement.
ATTTACACCCTAGCCATGACATTTACACCCTAGCCATGACATCCACACCCTAGCCATGACATTTACACCCTAGCCATGACATTTACACCCTAGCCATGACATCTACACCCTAGCCATGACATTTACACCCTGGCCATGACATTTACACCCTAGCCATGACATTTACACCCTAGCCATGACATCCACACCCTGGCCATGACATCCATACCCTAGCCATGACATCCACACCCTAGCCATGACATCCACACCCTAGCCATGACATTTACACCCTAGCCATGACATTTACACCCTAGCCATGACATCCACACCCTGGCCATGACATCCATACCCTAGCCATGACATCCACACCCTAGCCATGACATCCACACCCTAGCCATGACATTTACACCCTAGCCATGACATTTACACCCTAGCCATGACATCCACACCCTGGCCATGACATCCATACCCTAGCCATGACATCCACATCCTAGCCATGACATCTACACCCTAGCCATGACATTGACACCCTAGCCATGACATCTACACCCTAGCCATGACATCTATACCCTAGCCATGACATCTACACCCTATCCATGACATTTACACCCTAGCTGTGATATTTACACCCTGGCCATGACATTTACACCCTAGCCATGACATCTGCACACTAGCCATGACATTTACACCCTAGCCATGGCATCTACACCCTATCCATGACATCCACACCCTAGCTGTGATATTTACACCCTGGCCATGACATTTACACCCTAGCCATGACATCTACACCCTATCCATGACATTTACACCCTAGCCATGGCATCTACACCCTATCCATGACATCCACACCCTATCCATGACATCTACACCCTAGCCATGACATTTACACCCTAGCCATGACATGTCATGGCTTTAGAAGCTTCTGATAAGCTAATTGACATCATTTGAGTCAATTGGAGGTGTACCTGTGGATCTATTTCAAGGCCTATCTTTAAACTCAGTGCCTCTTTACAATAGTACACAAGTATAAACACCATGGGACCACGCAGCCGGAGCCGCGTTCTGTCTCCTAGAGATTAACGTACGAAAAGTGCAAATCAATCCCAGAACAACAGCAAAGGACCTTGTGAAGATTCTGGAGGAAACAGGTACAAAAGTATCTATATCCACAGTCAAATGAGTCCTATAACGACATAACCTGAAAGGCCACTCAGCAGGGAAGAAGCCACTTGCAACTGCACATGGGGACATGGGGACAAAGATGGTACTTTTTGGAGAAATGTCCACTGGTCTGATGAAACAAAAATAGAACTGTTTGGCCATAATGATCATCATTATGTTTGGAGGAAAAAGGGGAGGCTTGCAAGCCGAAGAACCCCATCCCAACCGTGAAGCATGGGGGTGGCAGCATCATGTTGTGGGGGTGCTTTTCTGCAGGAGGGACTTCACAAAATGGATGGCATAATGCGGAAGGAAAATTATGTGGATATATTGAGGCAACATCTCAAGACATCAGTCAGGAAATTAAAGCCTGGTCGCAAATTGTCTTCCAAATGGACAATGACCCCAAGCATACTGCCAAAGTTGTCGCAAAATGGCTTAAGGACAACAAAGTCAAGGTATTGGAGTGGCCATCACAAAGCCCTGACCTTAATCCTATAGAAAATTTGTTGGCAGAACTGAAAAGGTGTGTGCGAGCAAGGAGGCCTACAAACCTGACTCAGTTACACCAGCTCTGTTAGGAGGAATGGGCCAGAATTCCCGAAACATTTCACCCAAGTTAAACAATTTAAAGGCAATGCTACCAAATACTAATTGATTGTATGTAAACTTCTGACCCACTGGGAATGTGATGAAAGGAATAAAAGCTGAAATAAATAAATCTCTCTACTATTATTCTGACATTTCACATTCTTAAAATAAAGTGGTGATCCTAACTGACCTAAGACAGGGAATTAAATGTCCGGGATTAAATGTCAGGAATCAAACAAGCTAAGCGTCAGTAAAGAGAGAAAGTAGAGTCGCAATTCAACGGCTCAGACACAAGAGGTATTTGGCAGGGTCTACAGTCAATCACGGATTACAAAAAGAAAACCAGCCCCGTCATGAACCAGGAGGTCTTGCTCCCAGGCAGACTAAATCACTTTTTTGCCCGGTTTGAGGACAATACAGTGCCACTGACAAGGCCCGCAACCAAAACCTGCGGACTCTCCTTCACTGCAGCCGACGTGAGTAAAACATTTAAACGTGTTAACCCTCCGCAAGGCTGCAGGCCCAGACGGCATCCCCAGCCGCGTCCTCAGAGCATGCGCAGGCTGGCGTGTTTACGGACATATTCAATCAATCCTTATCCCAGTCTGCTGTTCCCACATGCTTCAAGAGGGCCACCATTGTCCCTGTTCCCAAGAAAGCTAAGGTAACTGAGCTAAACGACTACCGCCCCGCAGCACTCATTTCCTTCATCATGAAGTGCTTTGAGAGACTAGTCAAGGACCATATCACCTCCACCCTACCTGACACCCTAGACCCACTCCAATTTGCTCTCAACCACACTGCACACTGCACTAACCCATCTGGACAAGAGGAATAACTATGTAAGAATGCTGTTCATCGACTACAGCTCAGCATTTAACACCATAGTACCCTCCAAACTCGTCATCAAGCTCGAGACCCTGGGTCTCGACCCCGCCCTGTGCAACTGGGTACTGGACTTCCTGACGGGCCGCCCCCAGGTGGTGAGGGTAGGTAACAACATCTCCACCCCGCTGATCCTCAACACTGGGGCCCCACAAGGGTGCGTTCTGAGCCCTCTCCTGTACTCCCTGTTCACCCACAACTGCGTGGCCATGCATGCCTCCAACTCAATCATCAAGTTTGCGGACGACACTACAGTGGTAGGCTTGATTACCAACAACGACGAGACGGCCTACAGGGAGGAGGTGAGGGTCCTCGGAGTGCAGAGAGCGGAGAGCATCCTGTCGGGCTGTATCACCGCCTGGTACGGCAACTGCTCCGCCCACAACCGTAAGGCTCTCCAGAGGGTAGTGAGGTCTGCACAACGCATCACCGGGGGCAAACTACCTGCCCTCCAGGACACCTACACCACCCGATGTCACAGGAAGGCCATAAAGATCATCAAGGACAACAACCACCCGAGCCACTGCCTGTTCACCCCGCTATCATCCAGAAGGCGAGGTCAGTACAGGTGCATCAAAGCAGGGACCGAGAGACTGAAAAACACCTTCTATCTCAAGGCCATCAGACTGTTAAACAGCCACCACTAACATTGAGTGGCTGCTGCCAACACACTGACTCAACTCCAGCCACTTTAATAATGGGAATTGATGGAAATTGATGTAAAATATATCACTAGCCACTTTAAACAATGCTACTTAATATAATGTTTACATACCCTACATTACTCATCTCGTATGTATATGTATATACTGTACTCTATATCATCTACTGCATCTTTCTGTAATACATGTATCACTAGCCACTTTAAACTATGCCACTTTGTTTACATTACTCATCTCATATGTATATACTGTACTCGATACCATCTACTGCATCTTGCCTATGCCGTTCTGTACCATCACTCATTCATATATTTTTATGTACATATTCTTTATCCCTTTACACTTGTAAAGGTTGTAGTTTTGGAATTGTTAGGTTAGATTACTCGTTGGTTATTACTGCATTGTCGGAACTAGAAGCACAAGCATTTCGCTACACTCGCATTAACATCTGCTAACCATGTGTATGTGACAAATACATTTGATTTGATTTTGAATTGTGAAAAACTGAGTTTAAATGTATTTGGCTAAGGTGTATGTAAACTTCCGACTTCAACTGTATGTGTGAGATTAGAGGGAGAGAGCGTGTAGAGTGTGTGTAGAGTCTGTAGAATGTGTTGTGTGTGTGTATACATTTTGTAGTGTGTGTAGAGTGCGCGAAGAGTGTGTAGTGTCTGTAGAGTGTGTAGTGTGTGTATAGTGTATAGTGTGTGTAGAGTGTGTAGTGTGTGTAGAGTGTGTATTGTGTGTGTAGTGTGTGTAGAGTGTGTAGAGTGTGTGTAGAGTGTGTAGAGTGTGTAGTGTGTGTAGAGTGTGTAGAGTGTGTGTAGAGTGTGTAGAGTGTGTAGTGTGTGTAGAGTGTGTAGAGTGTGTGGTGTGTGTAGAGTGTGTAGAGTGTGTAGTGTGTGTAGAGTGAGTAGAGTGTGTAGTGTGTGTAGAGTGTATAGAGTGGGTAGTGTGTGTAGAGTGTGTAGAGTGTGTAGTGTGTGTAGAGTGTGTAGTGTGTGTAGAGTGTGTAGCGTGTGTAGAGTGTGTAGAGTGTGTGTAGAGTGTGTAGAGTGTGTAGAGTGTGTAGAGTGTGTAGAGTGTGTGTAGAGTGTGTGTAGTGTGTGTAGAGTGTGTGTAGAGTTTATAGAGTATGTAGTGTGTGTAGAGTTTATAGAGTATGTAGAGTGTGTAGTGTGTAGAGTGTGTAGTGTGTGTAGTGTGTAGAGTGTGTAGTGTGTGTATAGAGTGTGTAGTGTGTGTATAGTGTATGTAGAGTGTGTGTATTGTATGTAGAGTGTGTAGTGTGTGTGTAGAGTGTGTGTATTGTATGTAGAGTGTGTAGTGTGTGTAGAGTGTGTAGTGTATGTAGAGTGTGTAGAGTGTGTGTAGTGTATGAAGAGTGTGTAGTGTGTGTAGAGTGTGTAGAGTGTAGTGTATGTAGAGTGTGTGTAGAGTGTGTAGTGTATGTAGAGTGTGTAGTGGGTGTAGAGTGTGTAGAGTGTGTCTAGTGTATGTAGAGTGTGTAGTGTGTGTAGTGTGTGTAGAGTGTGTAGAGTGTGTGTAGTGTATGTAGAGTGTGTAGTGGGTGTAGAGTGTGTAGAGTGTGTCTAGTGTATGTAGAGTGTGTAGTGTGTGTAGTGTGTGTAGAGTGTGTAGTGTGTGTAGTGTATGTAGAGTGTGTAGTGTGTGTAGAGTGTGTAGATTGTAGTGTATGTAGAGTGTGTGTAGAGTGTAGTGTATGTAGAGTGTGTGTAGAGTGTGTAGTGTATGTAGAGTGTGTAGTGGGTGTAGAGTGTGTAGAGTGTGTCTAGTGTATGTAGAGTGTGTAGTGTGTGAAGTGTGTGTAGAGTGTGTAGAGTGTGTAGAGTGTGTGTAGTGTATGTAGAGTGTGTAGTGTGTGTAGAGTGTGTAGAGTGTAGTGTATGTAGAGTGTGTAGAGTGTGTGTAGTGTATGTAGAGTGTGTAGTGTGTGTAGTGTGTAGAGTATGTCGTGTGTGTAGTGTGTGTAGAGTGTGTTTAGAGTGTGTGTAGAGTCTATAGATTGTGTAGTGTGTGTAGAGTGTGTGTAGTGGGTATAGTGTGCGTGTAGAGTGTGTGTAGTGTGTATAGTGTGTGTGTAGAGTGTATAGAGTATGTAGTGTGTGTAGAGTCTATAGATTGTGTGTAGAGTGTGTGTAGTGGGTGTAGTGTGTAGAGTGTGTAGTGTGTGTGTAGTGTGTGTGTAGAGTGTAGAGTGCGTAGTGTGTGTTTAGAGTGTGTAGTGTGTGTAGAGTGTGTAGTGTGTGTGTAGAGTGTGTAGTGTGTGTGTGTGTGTAGAATGTGTAGAGTGTGTGTAGAGTGTGTGTGTAGTGTGTAGAGTGTGTGTAGAGTTTATAGAGTATGTAGTGTGTGTAGAGTTTATAGAGTATGTAATGTGTGTAGTGTGTAGTGTGTGTAGAGTTTGTGTAGAGTCTATAGATTGTGTAGTGTGTGTAGTGTGTAGAGTGTGTGTAGAGTTGATAGAGTATGTAGTGTGTGTAGTGTGTAGTGTGTGTAGAGTGTGTGTAGAGTTGATAGAGTATGTAGTGTGTGTAGAGTTTATAGAGTGTGTAGTGTGTAGAGTGTGTGTAGAGTTGATAGAGTATGTAGTGTGTGTAGTGTGTAGAGTTGATAGAGTATGTAGTGTGTGTAGTGTGTAGTGTGTGTAGAGTGTGTGTAGAGTTGATAGAGTATGTAGTGTGTGTAGAGTGTGTGTAGAGCATGTGTGTGGTGTGTAGAGTGTGTGTAGAGTGTGTGTAGAGTTTATAGAGTATGTAGTGTGTGTAGTGTGGAGTGTATGTAGAGTGTGTGTAGTGTGTAGATTGTGTGTAGAGTGTATAGAGTATGTAGTGTGTTTAGAGTGTATAGAGTGTGTAGGTTTGGTTCCACATACAGCCTTGCGTTTAATGAGTCTGTAATGGAAGTGAGTGTGTGTTTACTAACATAGACCCAGAGATGGCTGGTAAACATTGTGGGAAAAATGACAGAGTTCACTAGGTGTTTATAAAACAGGCTAGACATGGAGGGAGACACACACAACCAGTTACATGTGAGACATACAGTACCAGTCAAAGGTTTGGACACACCTACTCTTTCAAAGGTTTTTCTTTATTTTACTATTTTCTACATTGTAGAATAATAGTGAAAACTTCAAAACTATGAAATAACACATGGAATCATGTAGTAACCAAAAAAGTGTTAAACAAATCCAAATATATTTCATGTTTTAGATTCATCAAAATAGCCACCCTTTGCCTTGATGACAGCTTTGCACACTCTTGGCATTCTCTCAAACAGCTTCATGAGGTAGTCGTGAATGCATTTCAATTAACAGGAGTGCCTTGTTAAAAGTTCCTTTGTGGAATTTATTTCCTTCTTCATGCTTTGAGCCAATCAGTTGTGTTGTGACAAGGTAGGGGTGGTATACAGAAGATAGCCCTATTTGGTAAAATACCATGTACATATTATGGCAAGAACAGCTCAAATGAGCAAAGAGAAATGAATGGTCCATCATTACTTTAAGACATGAAGATCAGTCAATGCGGAACATGTCAAGAACTTCGAAAGTTTCAAGTGCAGTCGCAAAAACGATCAAGCGCTATGATGAAACTGGCTTTAATAAGGACCGCAACAGGAAATGAAGACCCAGAGTTACCTCTGCTGCTAGTTTTGATGTCTTCATTATTATTCTACAATGTAGAAAATAGTAAAAATAAAATAAAAACCCTTGAATGAGTAGGTGTCCAAACTGTTGACTGGTACTGTACATACTTAATTACTCACACAAACATACCATTCATACATGTAATACCACAATTGTGAGAAAATTATTTCCTCACATAAGAGAGAGAAAAAATGAGGACACCAAAACAGACATGTGTGAGTGTGTGTGTGTGTGTGTGTTTGTATGGGTGTGAGAGAGAGAGATATTTAACTGCCTGGTTTGCTGTCAGAGAGGTTTGAGGTTCCATACGCCGTGTCTTTGTGTCACGTTAGGAGAAGGATAGAGGGAGAGAGGGAGGAGAAGCAGAGAACCAGGAAGCCAGACCCACCGCCACCAGGCTCTCCTCCACAAAGGGTGTGAGCATGTGGGGCCGGATGGTGACCATGATGTCCCTGAAGTCCAGGGCGGAGATGGAGCCGCTGTGGGCCTTGTCCCTCTGAACAAAGGCCTGCCGTGCATGCTCCAGCTGCATCTCCTGGGGAGGAGACAGAGGAACACACACACACAGATTAACAACACACAGAGACAGATACATACACACACATAGCACACATACATGTACATAGACAGATACACACACAAATAGAGACAGATACACACACATGCGGGCACAAACACTATGTACAGGGCCTAACCCACATAGTAGAGGTCACACAGAGGATTTGACTCATCCGTCCTCATGACTCATAGATAGCCTTTAAATCACACAGATAGCCTTTAAATCACACAGATACCCTTTAAATCACACAGATACCCTTTAAATCATTCAAATGTGCAAGTAATAGATTGTTTTAACGTGAAATGAATATGGTTGATTTTTAAGGTTAAGGAGAAGTGCAGTGAATAGTGTCACCTTTTAGGATGTCAATATAAATGAATATATTTATGGTTGTTTGTAATTTTGTCTTGCCTTTTAATCATTATATGTGTTATTGTTTTTCCCATCGAGGACCACTGTGGAAACAAGCGTTTTAATTAATACTTTCAAGTGATATCCTCTGGATCCATATTGAACATTTTATTGTATATGTCTGTTACCCAAAATAAATTCAATTCAATTCAAAATACCATTTAAATCACACATATACCCTTTAAATTACAGATACCTTTTAAATAAAAAAAATAGACTGTTTCTATCACACAGTGACAGTCATAGATACCCTTGGCATCACATAGAGACAGCCATAAGCTAAGTTTCCATCCAATTGGTGACAGATTTTCATGTGAATAGTCTAAAATCCGCATTAAAAAAATACACGCATTTTCCAAACAGAGATGTGTTTCCATCAAATTGACTTGTTTCAGATAAAAGGCTGCGTGTGACATAAAAATGCCCTTTGCGGATAAATTCCCATGTACCGAATAAAAAATACAAGTTAAATCGGTTTCCATTGCTTTTTCAACTCTACTGATGGTTTTCACAAAAAATCTGCGTTATATAGAGAATGAGCCCATTCTGGTATTGGCACGTGTACTCTAGCCAACAACTATATCTGTGTGCTTGGCTAGCCTACATGAGATTATTATTATGGACAAAAGAGCGAGATTATTTATAATTGTCAAACAACAGCAAAGCATCAATCACCATGTCACCAGAATAAGACCCTTGATATGTATTGAAAGGAGCATCAAGCTCATCACCGTGCACTTTCACCACCCTGTGAAGTTCATAACTTATTTCATCTGTAGCCTAATAAACTGCATGCTTTCCTGACGAGTCGTAGTGGGAGGACCACACACCATGTCATCGCATGACTCCAAGTTAACTTTGATATCATTGTTATTATATCAATATTTGAGCATAAAAGCATTTCCACCGACATTCCTCGCATAATTAATTTTACAGACACAAAAAGATCCAACCTTGTATAACAGTTTTGTTGATGTTTGGAAACTTTACCGAAAAATTTTCTGTTTCTGAGGCCTGTCATTACATTTTTTTATCCAACATTATTTACTTGCATTAAAAAGATTTGATGGAAACCTGGTGAATGACAGATACCCTTTAAATCACATAGATATCCTTTAAATCACACAGATACCCTTTAAATCACATAGATACCCATTAAATCACATAGATACCCTTTAAATCACATAGATACCCATTAAATCACACAGATACCCATTAAATCACATAGATACCCTTTAAATCACATAGATACCCATTAAATCACACAGATACCCATTAAATCACACAGATACCCATTAAATCACATAGATACCCATGAAATCACACAGATGCCCTTTAAATCACACAGACGCCCTTTAAATCACACAGAGACAGGCATAGATACCCTTTATATCACACAGCGACAGTCATGTTATAGGGCCCAATGTGTGAAATATGTGTGCTCACACCCTTCTCAGAAATGGCAGCACACATTATAATATTGCACCCGCGTTGCCTGGTGTCCCAATTGTGGCCCGGTGTCCAATGAGATTGCGGCCACGTCTCCTGCCTTTGGTCAGATTGAACCCAGCCTCGTCCACAAAAACAAGAATGTGGGTCATTTCATGTCCTTCCAGCTCCGTTATTTTCTATACAGTAACACAGAAACAGAAGATAAAGTTTATTTTACATAGCCTATTCTAGAATCTGACAGTTTAGTAAAGTATAAATGTTTTCTGTTCTTATGGGTATCTACAACTTCAGGAAGTATATACTGTATACTGTATCACTGAAGTACAGTAAAACTCCATGTACAATACACCAATGGTTTACCTGGTCATACTGCTACCGCAGCTCCTACCTGGACATACTGGTACCACAACTCCTACCTGGACATACTGGTACCCCAGCTCCTACCTGGAAATACTGGTACCACAGCTCCTACCTGGACATCCTGGTACCACAGCTCCTACCTGGACATCCTGGTACCACAGCTCCTACCTGGACATACTGGTACCACAGCTCCTACCTGAACATACTGGTACCACAGCTCCTACCTGGACATACTGGTACCACAACTCCTACCTGGACATACTGGTACCACAACTCCTACCTGGACATACTGGTACCGCAGCTCCTACCTGGACATACTGGTACCACAGCTCCTACCTGGACATACTGGTACCACAACTCCTACCTGGACATACTGGTACCACAGCTCCTACCTGGACATACTGGTACCACAACTCCTACCTGGACATACTGGTACCACAGCTCCTACCTGGACATACTGGTACCACAGCTCCTACCTGGACATACTGGTACCACAACTCCTACCTGGACATACTGGTACCACAGCTCCTACCTGGACATACTGGTACCACAGCTCCTACCTGAACATACTGGTACCACAGCTCCTACCTGGACATACTGGTACCACAGCTCCTACCTGGACATACTGGTACCACAGCTCCTACCTGGACATACTGGTACCACAGCTCCTACCTGGACATACTGGTACCCCAGCTCCTACCTGGACATACTGGTACCACAGCTCCTACCTGGACATAATGCTGCTCTGCCACCAGGTCATTGTGCAGTCCTATATATGACATGTAGAGCTGCTCTGCCACCAGCATGAGGTCATTGTGCAGTCCTATATATGACATGTAGAGCTGCTCTGTCATCAACATGAGGTCGTTGTGCAGTCCTATATATGACATGTAGAGCTGCTCTGCCACCAGCATGAGGTCATTGTGCAGTCCTATATATGACATGTAGAGCTGCTCTGTCATCAACATGAGGTCGTTGTGCAGTCCTATATATGACATGTAGAGCTGCTCTGTCATCAACATGAGGTCGTTGTGCAGTCCTATATATGACATGTAGAGCTGCTCTGTCATCAACATGAGGTCGTTGTGCAGTCCTATATATGACATGTAGAGCTGCTCTGTCATCAACATGAGGTCGTTGTGCAGTCCTATTGTGTTGTGCAGTCCTATATATGACATGTAGAGCTGCTCTGACACCAGCATGAGGTCGTTGTGCAGTCCTATATATGACATGTAGAGCTGCTCTGTCATCAACATGATGTCGTTGTGCAGTCCTATATATGACATGTAGAGCTGCTCTGTCATCAACATGAGGTCGTTGTGCAGTCCTATATATGACATGTAGAGCTGCTCTGCCACCAGCATGAGGTCGTTGTGCAGTCCTATATATGACATGTAGAGCTGCTCTGTCATCAACATGAGGTCGTTGTGCAGTCCTATATATGACATGTAGAGCTGCTCTGTCATCAGCATGAGGTCGTTGTGCAGTCCTATATATGACATGTAGAGCTGCTCTGTCATCAGCATGAGGTCGTTGTGCAGTCCTATATATGACATGTAGAGGTTGTTGTGCAGTCCTATATATTTGACATGTAGAGCTGCTCTGCCATCAGCATGAGGTCGTTGTGCAGTCCTATATATGACATGTAGAGCTGCTCTGCCATCAGCATGAGGTCGTTGTGCAGTCCTATATATGACATGTAGAATTCACAAAGAGATCATGTTACAGATAGTGTATTGTATTCAAATTGTGCTGTATTATTGTATTACTGTATTACTGTATTACTGTATATTCCGCATACATATCTTACAGTACATTGTGATTTTCAGACTTGCATTTACCTCTACAATAGTTGCTGTATTGTTGTGAATGAGATGCTGTAACAAAAGTAAAGAACAAGTACATATTTACCTGTTTTCCCTACGGAATGTTTGCACAATTGATGACACTGTGGACCTGTTTACATTAGGCTGTACTCTCCAACCAGCCTCTTCCATTGTCAGACCATGGTTTATAACACTGTGGACCTGTTGACATTAGGCTGTACTCTCCAACCAGCCTCTTCCATTGTCAGACCATGGTTTATAACACTGTGGACCTGTTGACATTAGGCTGTACTCTCCAACCAGCCTCTTCCATTGTCAGACCATGGTTTATAACACTGTGGACCTGTTGACATTAGGCTGTACTCTCTGACCAGCCTCTTCCATTGCCAGACCATGGTTTATAACACTGGACCTGTTAGGCTGTACTCTCTGACCAGCCTCTTCCGTTGTCAGATCATGGTTTATAACACTGTGGACCTGTTTACATTAGGCTGTACTCTCCGACCAGCCTCTTCCATTGTCAGACCATGGTTTATAACACTGTGGACCTGTTGACATTAGGCTGTACTCTCTGACCAGCCTCTTCCATTGCCAGACCATGGTTTATAACACTGGACCTGTTAGGCTGTACTCTCTGACCAGCCTCTTCCGTTGTCAGATCATGGTTTATAACACTGTGGACCTGTTTACATTAGGCTGTACTCTCCGACCAGCCTCTTCCATTGTCAGACCATGGTTTATAACACTGTGGACCTGTTGACATTAGGCTGTACTCTCTGACCAGCCTCTTCCATTGCCAGACCATGGTTTATAACACTGGACCTGTTAGGCTGTACTCTCTGACCAGCCTCTTCCGTTGTCAGATCATGGTTTATAACACTGTGGACCTGTTGACATTAGGCTGTACTCTCCGACCAGCTTCTTCCGTTGTCAGATCATGGTTTATAACACTATGGACCTGTTTGCATTAGGCTGTACTCTCCGACCAGCCTCTTCCGTTGTCAGATCATGGTTTATAACACTGTGGATCTGTTGACATTAGGCTGTACTCTCCGACCAGCCTCTTCCGTTGTCAGACCATGGTTTATAACACTGTGGACCTGCTGGGCTGTACTCTCCGACCAGCCTCTTCCATTGTCAGATCATGGTTTATAACACTGTGGACCTGTTGACATTAGGCTGTACTCTCCGACCAGCCTCTTCCATTGTCAGATCATGGTTTATAACACTGTGGACCTGTTAGGCTGTACTCCCTGACCAGCCTCTTCCATTGTCAGACCAGATCATGGTTTATAACACTGTGGACCTGTTAGGCTGTACTCTCCGACCAGCCTCTTCCATTGTCAGACCATGGTTTATAACACTGTGGACCTGTTAGGCTGTACTCTCTGACCAGCCTCTTCCGTTGTCAGATCATGGTTTATAACACTGTGGATCTGTTTACATTAGGATGTACTCTCTGACCAGCCTCTTCCATTGTCATACCATGGTTTATAACACTGTGGACCTGTTAGGCTGTACTCTCTGACCAGCCTCTTCCATTGTGGACCACAATTGCGGCTGATTTCATCAGGGACTCTTACTCTATGCTTTCTACCTCTTCCTCTTTTATGTCTTCCCCTAACACCACCACCACGCATTCTTACACATCTTCTTATTTATCTTCCACGAGCATGTAGCTATTGTTCAGAGTTGTGATGTTCCTCCATGTTCACAAATGGTAGTGATTGTGCTGTGTGCAAGCTCCATATATATGCTTCCAAACTTGATTGGTTGATTTGTAAGATTGTGATTCCTATTTCATTACTATGTCACCTGGCAGGTAATTTGCCAATTTAGCAGACCTTACAAACATTCCATGTCATTGATATTTATTGAATATACATGTATGTCTGACTGATTTTGATCATTGGATAGATAATTTTGCATGTGATGGTTCACAGTGAAATCATGTTTAGAAGTTGTGGAAGAGTATGACAATTTCACTGAGAATCAACTCATCAGTTTTGATCAGCCATGTGCATGTAGATATTGTGCAAATTGTAGACAATCTTACTTAATCTTTTGCACGCGTGCCAAAACATGTGTCATTTGCTTAAATTAATAAGAAATTCAAATCCGGTGTTAACAAGATACTAATTGTTCAGAGATATGAACTTATTGTTTTGAAAAAATATATTCTCATTTGAGAATTGAGCCAAAGCTATTGAGAAAAACTGTAAATCACACAGGCATAGATACCATTTAAATCACACAGAGACAGGCATAGGTACCATTTAAAACACACAGCGACAGGCATAGATATCATTTAAATCAAATCAAATGTATTTATATAGCCCTTCGTACATCAGCTGATATCTCAAAGTGCTGTACAGAAACCCAGCCTAAAACCCCAAACAGCAAGCAATGCAGGTGTAGAAGCACGGTGGCTAGGAAAAACTCCCTAGAAAGGCCAAAACCTAGGAAGAAACCTAGAAATCACACAGACAGGCAGAGATAGCCTTTAAATCACACAGAGACAGGCAGAGATAGCCTTTAAATCACACAGAGACAGGCAGAGATAGCCTTTAAATCACACAGAGACAGACACAAATAGCCTTTAAATCACAAAGAGACAAACATACACTACATGACCAAAAGTATGTGGACACATGCTCGCCGGACATCTCATTCCAAAGTCATGGGCATTAATATGGAGTTTTAAATGGTCCCCACTTTGCTGTTATACCAGCCTCCACTCTTCTAAAGACGCTCCACTAGATGTTGGAACATTGCTGCGGGGACTTGCTTCCACTCAGCCACAAGAACATTAGTGAGGTCAGGCACTGATGTTGGGCGATTAGGCCTGGCTCGCAATCAGTGTTCCAATTCGTTCGATGGGGTTGAAGTCAGGGCTCTGTGCAGGCCAATCAAGTTCTTCCACACCGATCTCGACAAACAACTTCTTTATGGAACTTGCTTTATGCACGGGGGCATTGTCATGCTGAAACAGGAAAGGGCCTTCCCCAAACTGTTGCCACAAAGTTGGAAGCACAGAATTGTCTACAATGTCATTGTATGCTACAGCGTTAAGATTAGAGGTTGGCCGATTAATCGGAATGGCCGATTAATTAGGGCCGATTTCAAGTTTTCATAACAATCGGAAATCGATTTGCCGATAAAAAAAATAATAATATTTTTTTTTAAATGTATATACCTTTATTTAACTAGGCAAGTCAGTTAAGAACATGTTCTTATTTTCAATGACAGCCTAGGAACGGTGGGTTAACTGCCTCGTTCAGGGGCAGAACGACAGATTTTCACCTTGTCAGCTCTTGCAACCTTACAATTAACTAGTCCAACGCAATAACAACCTGCCTCTCTCTCGTTGCACTCCACAAGGAGACTGCCTGTTACGCGAATGCAGTAAGCCAAGGTAAGTTACTAGCTAGCATTAAACTTATCTTACAAAAAACAATCAATCATAATCACTAGTTAACTACATATGGTTGATGATTTTACTAGATATTATCTAGCGTGTCCTGTGTTGCATATAATCTGACTGAGTATACAAGTATCTAAGTATCTGACTGAGCGGTGGTAGGCAGAAGCAGGTGCGTAAACATTCATTCAAACAGCACTTTTGTGCGTTTTGCCAGCAGCTCTTCCTTGTGTGTCAAGCATTGCTCTGTTTATGACTTCAAGCCTATCAACTGCCGAGATGAGGCTGGTGTAGTGAAGTGAAATGGCTAGCTAGTTAGCGCGCACTAATAGAGTTTCAAACGTCACTCGCTCTGAGCCTTCTAGTAGTTGTTCCCCTTGCTCTGCATGGGTAACGCTGCTTCGATGGTGGCTGTTGTCGTTGTGTTGCTGGTTCGAGCCCAGGGAGGAGCGAGGAGAGGGACGGAAGCTATACTGTTACACTGGCAATACTAAAGTGCCTATAAGAACATCTAATAGTCAAAGGTTAATGAAATACAAATGGTATAGAGGGAAATAGTCCTATAATTCCTTTAATAACTACAACCTAAAACTTCTTACCTGGGAATATTGAAGACTCATGTTAAAAGGAACCACCAGCTTTCATTATGTTCTGAGCAAGGAACTGAAACGTTAGCTTTCTTACATAGCACATATTGCACTTTTACTTTCTTCTCCAACACTTTGTTTTTGCATTTTTTAAACCAAATTGAACATGTTTCATTATTTACTTGGGGCTAAATTGATTTTATTGATGTATTTTATTAAGTTAAAATAAGTGTTAATTCAGTATTGTTGTAATTGTCATTATTACAAATGAATAAATAAAAATGGGCCGATTAATCGGTATCGGCTTTTTTGGTCCTCCAATAATCGGTATCGGCGTTGAAAAATCCTAATCGGTCGACCTCTAGTTAAGATTTCCCTTCAATGGAACGAAAGGGCCTAACCCGAACCGTGACAAATAGCCCCAGAACATTATTCCTCTTCCACCAAACTTTACAGCTGGCACTATGCACTGGGGCAGGAAGCTTTCTCCTGGCATCCACCAAACCCATATTTGTCTGTCAGCCTGCCAGATGGTGAAGCGTGATTCATCACTCCAGAGAACACGTTTCCACTGCTCCAGAGTCCAATGCCGGCGAGCTTTACACCACTCCAGCCAAAGCTTGGCATTGTGCATGGTGATATTAGGCTTGTGTGCAGTTACAGTTGACCGGGGCAGCTCTAGCAGGGCAAACTGGCTTGTTGGAAAGGTGCCATCTTATGACAGTGCCATGTTGAAAGTATAGGTCGACCGATTAAACGGCCGATTAATTAGGGCCGATTTCAAGTTTTCATAACAATCTGAAATCGGTATTTTTGGGCACCGATTCTCCTCTCTCCCCTGTCCTCTCCTCTCCTCTCTCCTTTCCTTTCCTCTCTTCTCTTCTATCCTCTCCTCTCCTCTCCTCTCTCCTTTCCTTTCCTTTCCTCTCTCCTCTCCTCTCTCCCCTCTCCTCTCTCCTTTCCTCTCTCCTCTCCTCTCTCCTCTCCCCTCTCCTCTCCTCTCTCCTTTCCTCTCCTCACTCTGCTGCTGTGGGGTGACTCTTGTGTTTCTCTCACCAGCCCAAATCCCCCATTAAGGCACTCCAGGGGATACACACACACAAACTGACTGGCTAATCACCTAAGTGGTCACTATTTCACAACACACACACATACACACGCAGCTTCCTCCTCTGTGGTCCACAGAGACAACAGACAGGCTCATGGGAAGACTCCTGTGGGGCTTTGAAATTAAAAGCCATTATCACTACCTGTGACCACACGTCTGGTGAGACACACTGTAAACAAACCTCAAACACAATACCGCTTCGTCATGGCTCATACTACAAATACCAAAATTCAAACAACTGTAAAACTACAATAAACATATGCTACTTACTGACTATATTTGAGTCAATTAGAGATATTATTGAATAATACATTCATATGGATTTTGGGACTTCCTCTCTACCATTCTTTATCATAAGAATAGCCTGCAACACAATATTCAAAAAGTAATGCACATCAAAATCTGTTAGCATGTATTCCTGCGTCTAAGTGTTTGTGACTGACATTTAGAGGCTGATAACATAACAGGCCTCCGGCTACACTCACCAACCCCAGAGAACACTTTCAGGAGATTGACACCTACAAAAAGCTTAATAGAAAGGGGGAGAATTGCTATTGACATTTCTCCCAAAAGAGGTGTAATCCGCAAAACAGGTTTCAGTGAGAGCAGGGTGTCAACAACACTTTCTGCATATGAGCTCGCCATTTAAAGATCAATTAGGAAAATCATCATTAGGGGTGGTTATACTAAATGTACTGAGGAGGTCCAAAATGGAAGCCATCCAAAGGAACATATTGCAAATAAACATAAATAACTTGTGAAAGAGACATTTTCATAATCAGAATTTTTTTCAGTCGTTTTTTTTTTTTTACATTCTGATGAATAGGTTCAAATTGGGGGGTGGGGGGGTGGGGACTACCACAGAGAAAACATCAAATGAAAAGAGAGCTGGAGCAGTATAGTCAAAAGAAGAGAAGGGTGGGAAAAATATCCCTGAGTTACAGAGACTGGAGCAAGACAACACTAAGCAGAGTTAGGAGCTGCCTGCCACAACCACATGGAACAACAGAACAATTGTGGCCCAAAATGTAGCAGTTTACGGTTTTAGCCGCTTTTAGCCTGTTAAAACGTAACTTATTACAACTGTGAGTGTTTTAGAGACATGGTTTTCATTTCAGGAGGAGAGATGAACGACCAATACCCAGACTACCACGGCATATACACTTACTTCAATTGTCTCTGGATTGGATGGAATAAAAAACATTTGACGAGCCACCTCTGTTTTGGGTTTCAATACGAGAGGCATTGGCGTCTTTCCCGCTGTTTAAGGTCTTTAAACAATGGAATACCTGCAGGAGAAATACTGTACAGATTCCCTCGAACTGTTCCCTCTGGTTCCGATCAACACAAACCAGGTTAAAGTCATTACTGACCCTTAAAGCTACAGACTGGGATTCAGGTTTTTTGCAGCTACGTATGTGAATATCAAGCGTTGAAATTACCATTGAAAACACAACCCAAATCGTAGACTGTAGCTTTAAAAAGCTCAGACATAACATGACAAAGCCACTTTAATGCCCTCCATCCATGTTCAGTGTGCCAGCCAGCACATCTGACATAGCTATTGGCTACCATGTGCCACCTCTACGCATGGCATACATCACCAAACCACGCTATGTACACAACAATGTGAAGTCACTCAGCCCTTGGTTGGCATCCACGACACAAGAGGGTAAAAAGAATGTCTGCATCCCAAATCACACTCTAATGCCCTACATAGACGCACATCAAGTAATTCTGGAGAATCTCTGGCTTCCACAGTGACAGTAATTGGCGAGAGAGCCCTTATGAGAAATTTGCAGCGCGAACGTTTTCCGGGATAATCCCATCTTGTTTGCATCTGGCCCGTCATCATTATGGATGAATACAACACACATGTAAACACAAAGTATAAGGATGAGAAACCCCATAGAGAAAACCACTGAAAACTAACCTCATTATTTACAGTGCGTGTTGTATGAGAAGCATATTACATTTTCCGGTGATTAACTGTGAGATACATTACTTCAATCTGTATTATCTTTACCATTCACAACACAAATAGGAACATAATTTATAGTCTTTTCAAATAGCAGTGTTGTCAAATAATTGAGGAATATGAATAATAGCTTGTTAAAGTCTTAAAGATCTTCACTCAGGTCTCAGTGGGTTCATAACAGCACTGTTCTCCTCTACTACTGAGAACACACTTCAATCACAAGCCCTGAATTAAATAAATTGACTAAATGAACTGAGTGAAATAGGAAATGTGTATTTCATAGTTGAGCTATGAGCATTACTGCTGTACTCCTGGTATGAAGTATTGGAAACCAGTGGAGTGGAACTGGGCAGGCCATGAATGCAAAATACATTCTCTACTCTAACTGGCTGCACTTCACACAGACACACGCACATTAACACACACACACACACACACACACACACACACACACACACACACACACACACACACACACACACACACACACACACACAGACACAGACACAGACAGACACACACACACACACACACACACACACACACAGACACACGCACATTAACACACACACACACACTTACACAATATCAGTGTGTTCTTCACAGTGTGTAACCCATCTGGTCCAAGTTAAGTGTAACATAGAAAGCTCATTCAGATATAGTGAGTGTAGATGAAAACTTGGCACGGCCGACCACCCCACTCTCCCTCTCCTCCACTCGCCCTCTCCCCTGATTTCACGTCTAGACATCATATTGGAAAATGGCTCGCACACCACAAATACAGAAGGAATGCGGCAGCAGCACAGATTATACTACGGAGGAGAAAATGTACCCTGTTTTGGATAGAAGGGTATACAGTGGGGAGAACAAGTATTTGATACACTGTTGATTTTGCAGGTTTTCCTACTTACAAAGCATAATTTGTATCATAGGTACACTTCAACTGTGAGAGACGGAATCTAAAACAAAAATACAGAAAATCCCATTGTATGATTTTTAAGTAATTCATTTACATTTTATTGCATGACATACGTATTTGATACATCAGAAAAGCAGAACTTAATATTTGGTACAGAAACCTTTGTTTGCAATTACAGAGATCATACGTTTCCTGTAGTTCTTGACTAGGTTTGCACACACTGCCGCAGGGATTTTGGCCCACTCCTCCATACAGACCTTCTCCAGATCCTTCAGGTTTCAGGGCTGTTGCTGGGCAATGCGGACTTTCAGCTCCCTGCAAAGATTTTCTATTGGGCTCAGGTCTGGAGACTGGCTAGGCCACTCCAGGACCTTGAGATGCTTCTTACGGAGCCACTCCTTAGTTGCCCTGGTTGTGTGTTTCGGGTCGTTGTCATGCTGGAAGACCCAGCCACGACCCATCTTCAATGCTCTTACTGTGGGAAGGAGGTTGTTGGCCAAGATCTCGCGATACATGGCCCCATCCATCCTCGCCTCAATATGGTGCAGTCGTCCTGTCCCCTTTGCAGAAAAGCATCCCAAAGAATGATGTTTCCACCTCCATGCTTCACGTTTGGGATGGTGTTCTTGGGGTTGTACTCATCCTTCTTCTTCCTCCAAACACGGCGAGTGGAGTTTAGACCAAAAAGCTCTATTTTTGTCTCATCAGACCACATGACCTTCTCCCATTCCTCCTCTGGATCATCCAGATGGTCATTGGCAAACTTCAGATGGGCCTGGACATGCGCTGGCTTGAGCAGGGGGACCTTGCGTGCGCTGTAGGATTTTAATCCATGACGGCGTAGTGTGTTACTAATGGTTTTCTTTGAGACTGTGGTCCCAGCTCTCTCCAGGTCATTGACCAGGTCCTGCCGTGTAGTTCTGGGCTGATCCCTCACCTTCCTCATTGATGCCCCACGAGGTGAGATCTTGCATGGAGCCCCAGACCAAGGGTGATTGACCGTCATCTTGAACTTCTTCCGTTTTCTAATAATTGCGCCAACAGTTGTTGCCTTCTCACCAAGCTGCTTGCCTATTGTCCTGTAGCCCATCCCAGCCTTGTGCAGGTCTACAATTTTAACCCTGATGTCCTTACACAGCTCTCTGGTCTTGGCCATTGTGGAGACGTTGGAGTCTGTTTGATTGAGTGTGTGGACAGGTGTCTTTTATACAGGTAACGAGTTCAAACAGGTGCAGTTAATACAGGTAATGAGTGGAGAACAGGAGGGATTCTTAAAGAAAAACTAACAGGTCATGAGAGCAGACCTCTACATGTTCTGTAAGAAGAAAAACCTGCAAAATCTTCAGTGTATCAAATACTTGTTCTCCCCACTGTAGGTGGAGTAGGTCTATGTTGGTGGTTACGTCACTTAACTGTAATAGAAAACTAATTCCAGCGTGTTCTAAAATATACCCTCAGTGTTTCATTGATGACTAATCAGGTTAATATGGCTGGCTGTGTTGGGGAAACAGGACCAAGTAGAATCAGGTTAATATGGCTGGCTGTGTTGGGGAAACAGGATCAAGTTGAATCAGTTTAATATGGCTGACTGTGTTGGGGAAACAGGACCAAGTAGAATCAGGTTAATATGGCTGGCTGTTTTGGGGAAACAGGACCAAGTAGAGGAACCTGAGAGTGTGTATCAAGCCAAGGCTGGATAGGCATCCCCAACACTGAATACAGACACACACACATCATGGGCATCACACACACTGAATACAGACACGCACACATCGTGGGCATCACACACACTGAATACAGACACACACACCATCCGGCATCACACACAGCCTAAATACAGACACACACACTATCGGCATCACACACAGCCTGAATACAGACACACACACCATCGGCATCACACACAGCCTGAATACAGACACACACACCATCGGCATCACACACTTCCTGAATACAGACACACACACCATCGGCATCACACACAGCCTGAATACAGACACACACACCATCGGCATCACACACTTCCTGAATACAGACACACACACCATCGGCATCACACACAGCCTGAATACAGACACACACACCATCGGCATCACACAAAGCCTGAATACAGACACACACACCATCGGCATCACACACTTCCTGAATACAGACACACACACCATCGGCATCACACACTTCCTGAATACAGACACACACACCATCGGCATCACACACAGCCTGAATACAGACACACACACCATCGGCATCACACACTTCCTGAATACAGACACACACACCATCGGCATCACACACAGCCTGAATACAGACACACACACCATCGGCATCACACACAGCCTGAATACAGACACACACACCATCGGCATCACACACAGCCTGAATACAGACACACACACCATCGGCATCACACACAGCCTGAATACAGACACACACACCATCGGCATCACACACTTCCTGAATACAGACACACACACCATCGGCATCACACACTTCCTGAATACAGACACACACACCATCGGCATCACACACAGTCTGAATACAGACAAGGAGGTTATAGTAAAGGTCAAACACGAAAACTAATGTGGTTTCATTGACTTTGTCAGAAGAAAATTCCATACCATAATTAATATACAGGGTCTGAAGGCAAAATGAAAAAGACTTGACAGACAGATAGACAAAGTCGGACACGAATGGAGAGGATGAAATTGAGAGCGAGATAGAAACACTGACAGAGAGATAAAGAGGGAGACGCATATTTAAACGGACATCTGACTGACAGAGACACATTGACGTGGACAAAGAATTTGCTCAGACAGAAAGAGAGAGAGCGAGAGAGAGAGAGAGAGAGACAGTCTATGTGACTGCAAGGTGATATAGAGAATTTTAACCCACCAGGAGGAACTGGGTGAACTCTCCATAGCTGAGGTGCTTGGTCCTCTCCATGCCGAAGTGCAGCCGCATGAAGTCAGAGTCCCAGTTAAAGGGGATGTGCTGATGGTTTGTGGTTTGGCTGAAGACCTGCTTCACGTCCTCTGAGGAGAGACGAGACAAGCACCTTTAATGAAATCCGTCCCCTTTTCATTCAGACAATGTTGACAGACTACTGTAGATGGCTGGTTAGCTGTAGCATTGCATTAGACAGTACTGTAGGCATACTGTAGCTATAAAATATGTGAAGCTATGTGATTACACACTTTTAAAATTCTGTATCAGTCTCAGCCAATAGAGGTAATGTAGGTGGGAGACATTGAACACCAGCCCAAATGATTACACCCTTATCAGAGAAACCAAAACAAACAGAGCCAGAGGAACCTACTCCTTATTACACCACGAAACCAGAAACGTGTTTCAAACCTGCTAGTATGTATTAGTGTAACTAAGAGGGGAATAAATAACTTAAAGAGAAATGAGAGAGGGATTTGGGCCGCACACTAGAAATATGGAGTGTGATTTTTCCCCCTACCTTTTGGAACAAGACAGCTTCAGCAGGTTTTACACTTTAATGAGGCAATAAAAATGCTGCATTTACTCAACAGTGTAACACTGCAGTGCCATTCCCCATTCCAGACCTGCCGTTTATATTATCAGCCTTTATGGACCTGTCGACACCCAGGCAACCTTTTATCCTCTTTTTTTATCTCTTTGGCTGCAGTACAATCCCGTTTTAACATGCATTCATGTCACGGTTTGTGGAACTCTATTCCACCAAATTATGGATGTATTTTTATGAAACACTAAGAAATAACAGTGTATTCATCCCTTCATGTAAAAATATATGTTTTTCCGTGTTCACTTAATATAAATTACACAGGTTACTAACAAACAAGAAAAGAGAGTACAAAAATGTTATGAAAAGAAATAAGAAATCAGAACAAGCCATTGATGTTGAAAAACAAACTGTCTTTAATGCAGCTAAGCCGCAGCAATGAATGCTTTTAATAAGTTATAAAGGAGTGACTTGTTATAGTGGTTGAGATGGAGAAGGCCATTTAATCTAATGAAAAAGCAAAGAGAAAAGAGAAAATGATGGAATGGATCACAAAAAAGTGACTTTGACAAGACCATAATCTCAGACACAAGTTAAAATGGTAGCAGAACATGAGGTACAGACAGCAGTGTATGTGAAATATTTGACTTCTTATTGCATCTCCTAGCATAGCCACAGTAGCATTCAGGTAGGCTATATTCATTAACCTTTCAGAAGGCAGAAAAACAACAGACCTTTCAATTACTAAACCAGATATACCAAGCTACAGATAAATAGTCTAATTGAGCTTTTAAAATATGAAAATTAACATATGTGCATATATAATGAACCACAATGATCTTACTCCCTGCCGACGAGCAACAATTAGAATGGAATTTAGTTTCTCTCTTTTTGTGCCCAAGATATGTGTGCTGCATTTCAAATCAGTCCTAATGTGCTAATGTGGCACACCTACAGAAGGCAAAATTAGGGTTGTTTAAATCAATTAGGGAAATGTGAAATGAGCAACACGTACAAATGTCTCCTCTTCTAACCTCTGGGCTCGGAGGCTTCTGGGTAATGGTGCCAATCACACACACACTCCCCTCCTTTCCGACAGACATGTCTTCTCCCCCTCCACCCCTCCACCCTTCCAAAACCAATATCTGTCATCCTGTCATCTCCATAGGGGTGCTTACACTGTCACCTTCATAGGGGCTAAGGTTACTGTCATTGACTCTGATGGTTATGTGTGACAAAATAATTTTTTGTCATTTTGAGAGAGTAAAACATATTTTATTATCAACTTCTTCCAAAATAACAAAATGTCCAATGAAATTTACTTTCAGTAAATAAAAGACCTCACAGTGTACTAAGAATTCTTCCTTCACTTACATATTAAAAGCCTAGCTATAAGTGTAAACATTTTGTACTTCAACGGTCACCTGCATATCACAGGTCTCTCATATGTCACAAATCATACCAGGGGATTAGAGGGTTAGAGCTAAAATAGAGCTGTCAATCAAACCAGAGGGAAGGTTACGTACCGTAGGTGGCTGCTCCTTTGCCAGTCTTGTCAAACAGCAGGAAGGCGACCATGTAGAGAGCATCTGGAGCACACAGGACCGACTCAAAAGCCACAAACTCCTGGAAGGAGATCAACCTGAAGGAGAGAAAGAGAGAGAGAAGGAGAGGGAGAGAGAGCGAGAGAGAGAGACTGTTGTGTTGATGGTATCCTCAATGAAATGATAAAGTATACAGACCACAAATTCCAATCTGCTATACTTAAACTCTTTAACATCATCTTCAGCTCTGGCATCTTCGACAATATTTGGAACCAAGGAATAATCACCCCAATTCACAAAAGTGGAGACGAATTTGACCCCAATAACTACCATAGGATATGGGTCGACAGCAACCTTGGGAAAATCCTCTGCATTATCATTAATAGCAGACTTGTACATTTCTTCAGTGAAAACAATGTACTGAGCAAATGTCAAATAGGCTTTTTACCAAATTACCGTACGATAGACCACGTGTTCACCCTGCACACCCTAATTGACAAACAAACAAGCAAAACAATGGCAAGGGCTTCTCATGCTTTGTTGATTTAAAAAAACCTTTGACTCAATTTGGCATGAGGGTCTGCTATACAAATTGATGGAAAGTGGTGTTGGGGGTAAAACATACCATATTATAAAATCCATGTACACAAACAACAACTGTGCGGTTAAAATTGGCAAAAAAACAGGGATGCAGCTTAAGCCCCACTCTCTTCAATTTAGATATCAACGAATTGGCAAGGGCACTAGCACAGCCTCCAGCACCCGCCTCACCCTACTAGAATCTGAAGTCAAATGTCTACTGTTTGCTGATGATCTGGTGTTTCTGTCCCCAACCAAGGAAGGCCTACAGCAGCACCTAGATCTTCTGCACAGATCCTGTCAGACCTGGGTCCTGACACTAAATCTCAGTAAGACAAAAAAAGTCCAGTTTCCAGGACCACGAATACAAATTCCATCTAGACACCGTTGCCCTAGAGCACACAAAAAGCTATGCATACCTCGGCCTAAACATCAGCGCCACTGGTAACTTCCACAAAGCTATGCATACCTCGGCCTAAACATCAGCGCCACTGGTAACTTCCACAAAGCTATGCATACCTCGGCCTAAACATCAGCGCCACTGGTAACTTCCACAAAGCTATGAACGATCTGAGAGACAAGGCAAGGGCTTCTATGCCATCAAAAGGAACATAACATTCGACATAACAATTAGGATCTGGATAAAAATACTTGAATCAGTCATAGAGCCCATTGCCCTTTATGGTTGTGGGGTCTGGGGTCCGCTCACCAACCAAGAATTCACAAAATGGGACAAACACCAAATGAAGACTCTGCATGCAGAATTCTGCAAAAATATCCTCAGTGTACAACGTAAAACACCAAATAATGCATGCAGAGCAGAATTAGGCTGATACCCGCTAATTATCAGAATCCAGAAAAGAGCCAATAAATTCTACAACCACCTAAAAGGAAGTGATTCCCAAACCTTCCATAACAAAGCCCTAACCTACGGAGAAATGAACCTGGAGCAGAGACCCCTAAGCAAGCTGATCCTGGGACACACAAACAGACCCCACAGAGCCCCAGGACAGCAACACAACACAAAACAAAAAGAGAATTACTTGATACATTGGAAAGAATTAACAAAGAAACTGAGCAAACTAGAATGCTATTTGGCCCTAAACAGAGACTACACAGTGGCAGAATATCTGACCACCGTAACTAACCCAAACTTAAGGAAAGCTTTGATTATGTACAGACTCAGTGAGCATAGCCTTGCTATTTAGAAAGGCCGCCGTAGGCAGACCTGGCTCTCAAGAGAAGGCAGGCTATGTGCACACTGCCCACAAAATGAGGTGGAAACTGGGCTACACTTCCTAACCTCCTGCCAAATGTATGACCATATTAGCGACACATATTTCCCTCAGATTACACAGATCCAAAGAATTTGAAAGCAAACCCAATTTTGATAAACTCTCATACCTACTGGGTGAAATACCACAGTGTGCCATCACAGCAGCAAGATGTGTGACCTGTTGCCACAACAAAAGGGCAACCAGTGAAGAACAAACACCATTGTAAATACAACCCATTTTTATGTTTATTTATTTTACCTTTTGTACTTTAACTATTTGCACATTGTTACAACACTGTATATAGACATAATATGACACTTGAAATGTCTTAATTATTTTGGAACTTCTGTGAGTGTAATGTTTACTGTACATTTTTATTGTTTATTTAACTTTTGTATATTATCTATTTCACTCGCTTTGGCAATGTTAACATATGTTTACCATGAATTGAGAGAGAGAGAGAGAGAGAGAGAGAGAGAGAGAGAGAGAGAGAGAGAGAGAGAAATTGTGAGAGAAATAGTGAGAGAAATAGTGAGAAAAATAGTGAGAGAGAAGTGAGACAAATAAAAAGAAAGTTGAATGTGAGTCTATCCGGTAAAAGTATACTCAGATAATGTCATGTTCCACAATGAGAGAGCAGAGAAGGACTATCAGCATCAATAGAACACATTTTACAGCACTTGTTGTGCAATCATTTAGAGCAGAACTATAGAACACAAGTTTCAACTTATACAACACAACACTGGATGACAAAACCAATTTACAGAACAGCCGATCAATCTATGAAAATCTTAATAAAGGTAGGCTACTTCTCAGCTGAGTGAAATGTCAAACTTAATGAGAATGATTTCATGTCAGTGTTGTGTCTGAGTTGACTGCTATAACGTTGACGGGCAACTTTACACATGTAAAAATGATTTAATATGAAGTTACACATTTCCTCCTCTGCCATGATAAACAGGTGTATATCTATATACAGTGGGGAGAACAAGTATTTGATACACTGCCGATTTTGCAGGTTTTCTGACTTACAAAGCATGTAGAGGTCTGTAATTTTTATCATAGGTACACTTCAACTGTGAGAGACGGGATCTAAAACAAAAATCTAGAAAATCACATTGTAGGATTTTTAAGTAATTAATTTGCATTTTATTGCATGACATAAGTATTTGATCACCTACCAACCAGTAAGAATTCTGGCTCTCACAGACCTGTTAGTTTTTCTTTAAGAATCCCTCCTGTTCTCCACTCATTACCTGTATTAACTGCACCTATTTAAACTCGTTACCTGTATAAAAGACACCTGTCCACACACTCAATCAAACAGACTCCAACCTCTCCACAATGGCCAAGACCAGGGAGCTGTGTAAGGACATCAGGGATAAAATTGTAGACCTGCACAAGGCTGGGATGGGCTACAGGACAATAGGCAAGCAGCTTGGTGAGAAGGCAACAACTGTTGGCGCAATTATTAGAAAACGGAAGAAGTTCAAGATGACGGTCAATCACTCTCGGTCTGGGGCTCCATGCAAGATCTCACCTCGTGGGGCATCAATGATCATGAGGAAGGTGAGGGATCAGCCCAGAACTACACGGCAGGACCTGGTCAATGACCTGAAGAGAGCTGGGACCACAGTCTCAAAGAAAACCATTAGTAACACACTACGCCGTCATGGATTAAAATCCTACAGCGCACACAAGGTCCCCCTGCTCAAGCCAGCGCATGTCCAGGCCCGTCTGAATGACCATCTGGATGATCCAGAGGAGGAATGGGAGAAGGTCATGTGGTCTGATGAGACAAAAATAGAGCTTTTTGGTCTAAACTCCACTCGCCGTGTTTGGAGGAAGAAGAAGGATGAGTACAACCCCAATAACACCATCCCAACCGTGAAGCATGAAGGTGGAAACATCATTCTTTGGGGATGCTTTTCTGCAAAGGGGACAGGACGACTGCACCGTATTGAGGGGAATGGATGTATCGCGAGATCTTGGCCAACAACCTCCTTCCCTCAGTAAGAGCATTGAAGATGGGTCGTGGCTGGGTCTTCCAGCATGACAACGACCCGAAACACACAGCCAGGGCAACCAAGGAGTGGCTCCGTAAGAAGCATCTCAAGGTCCTGGAGTGGCCTAGCCAGTCTCCAGACCTGAACCCAATAGAAAATCTTTGCAGGGAGCTGAAAGTCCGTATTGCCCAGCGACAGCCCCGAAACCTGAAGGATCTGGAGAAGGTTTGTATGGAGGAGTGGGCCAAAATCCCTGCTGCAGTGTGTGCAAACCTGGTCAAGAACTACAGGAAACGTATGATCTCTGTAATTGCAAACAAAGGTTTCTGTTCAAAAGTTCTGCTTTTCTGATGTATCATTTAATTATGTCATGAAATAAAATGCAAATGAATTACTTAAAAATCATACAATCTGATTTTCTGGATTTTTGTTTTAGATTCCGTCTCTCACAGTTGAAGTGTACGTATGATAAAAATTACAGACCTCTACATGCTTTGTAAGTAGGAAAACCTGCAGAATAGGCAGTGTATCAAATACATGTTCTCCCCACCGTATATCTTTCTATCTCTCTATATGTATATATCTTTCTTGCGGTCTTTCTCTCTCTCTCTATCTTTCTCTCTCTTTCTTTCTTTCTATCTATCTCTCTCTCTCTATTTCTCTGTCTCTCTCTCTCTCTCTCTCTCTCTCTCTCTCTCTGGATGTGTAACCTGCAGCATGTATGTGTCACTAATATCGTTGTATTTCACTTCTTTATGATATTACTACAAATGGCCATACATCATCTACAAAAACAGGACAAAGATACCAACAGGGTCATTTGAACTCCCATGGGAGCCCCTGGGGACAACGGTGCAATCTAGTCTTAATTCATGCGCGGTTCAAAGTTGCCTGAAGTCCATTATGAATTTCACAAATGGATACAATAATTATGCGGGGTCAGTTCTAATGAGCAATCCCCTGAGCACACATCTCTAATCTATTTCAATTTCCAGGGGAGAGATGATTACATTTTCCTGGCAACTCTAATTAATTTTGTTACTGATGAAATTCAAAGAGGGATTAATTGGGAATCTGTAGGCTTGTAGGTATGCTCTGCTCTGTCTGCCTTGCGGTGTAGAAAAATCGGAAAGAGTAATTGTTTTATTGACTTAGCTAGCTGGCGGTTTTCAAACAGGGGCCTGCTGGTGGGGTTTGGGTGGAGGTGCACAAAAGTGCCCTGCTACAAGCTAATATGGGTACAGCTCTTGTGGCTGGAACCATATTAAATGTTGAAAATTAAAATTGGTTGAAACATAAAAACTCTTTAGAAGGTCATTTCGTGAGTTACTGTAGACAAACTTCAGAGGAATGCAGGAGAGAGAACAGAGAGACTGCCTAAAATGCAGTAGGGAAGTGCAGCCATGGATTATGACAATGTTACTGTAACTTGTTGATTATCAGGGGTTGATTATCAGGGGTATTAAGATGACTTTGGGAGATGTGAGAGGGTTCAGGAGGTATTACACACACTATGGTGAATGTGCCAGGGATGAGGATTATGATAGTTGATTAGCATTCTTATGACTAGGGGCTCCCGAGTGGCGCAGCGGTCTAAGGAGCTGCATCTCAGTGCAATAGGTGTCACTACAGTCTCTGGTTCAAATCCAGGCTGAATCACAGCTGGCTGTGATTGACAGTCCCATAGGGCGGCGCACAATTGACCCAGCGTCGTCCAGGTTTGGCCAGAGTAGGCCATCATTGTAAATAAGAATTTGATCTTAACTGACTTGCCTAGTAAAATAAATAAAAAACAACTAGAAAACAATTACCCCCCAAAAAGAGATGCCAGCATGTTGTAATGCAAACAAACCATCTACCAACTAATATGGCATGTGACCAGATTGTACATTGTCTGAGTGCACAAACATTTTCAAACATGAGACTACAGTATGTGTCCAGGAAATGTAAGATATAAATCCCAACATGTGCAGTTAATGCTATACTAAATGGAGAGGATTATTTTTCATTTGAAATCAGTAGCTATTCAGTCAATATGATCATGCAGTACATGTGGCCCTTTCTTAGTCCGAGAGGTCAACAAAGGTTGAAAGTGTATCTCTATACAAAGTCGATAAGTAGGTATACATCCTTGATGTCTTTGTTCAATGGTGTATATGATGTCTACACTTTTTTGTCATCTTCAGCTGGTAAACACAGCTCCTAGAAGAGCTATCCAGGACCTACAACACTGTTTACAGCATAAACATTTGGGCGGGTTAGGCTGGAGCGACAGCTTTTATCCCTGATAGTAGAGGGGTAAGAGGACACCTTCAATGATCCCCTGTCCCTGCTATTGTCACTGACAGCCTTCCACCCAGAGGTGACTGCTGGCTAGCTGACTGGCTGGCTGGCAGTCCGGCTGTCTGTTTCGCTAGCTGTCCGGCTGGTGGGCTGGATGCTTTGGGTTCTTCCAAGCAGGCACACCAAAATACACATGTCTGGCTGGAAGGACTGCTATTTTCCCAGCATGCTCTCTTTACAAAGTTTTAACCCCCAAGAGACTTGGGAGGGGTAGAGGAAGAGTTTTCCATCGAAAAAGAGAGGGGGGGGGGGGGGCAAGAGAGAGAAAGAGAGAGCAAGAGAGAGAAAAAGAAAATGAGATAGAGAGAGACAGGGAAGGAGGGAGGCAGGAAAAATCTCTGACACATCTTTCCGACAGCAGCAGGGATGTCTACATAGACAGAAAGGGAGTGTATCTATCTCAGCCAGCCAAGTCTGGGGAGGCTGAATAACAAGAGAGAAAAGTGATTTCAAGGCAGAGAGAGAAACTGTGATGGCCGTCAGTGAGTGTATCACCTAATTTACACAGTCACAGAGGGAGGCAGAGAAATGCATTACACTGTTTACGTACACCCAAACCCCCTCTACTCCGAAAAAAAACAATTACCCCTCCCTGACTTATCTCTGTGAAATGGAATCCTACCTGGGGTAAAAACAGCAGCAAGATGCATTAGAGAAAAAAATGTATGCAGTATGCACATCCTGAAAAATACTGTAATTTAAGATAGAGGGAGTATATGAAAATACAATAGACTCTGTGGATTATTTTCTTAGTTTATTTTCTTTCAGGGAGCTCACTCAACAGGTTCTTTTCAAAAACAATGTATTTCTGTTTTCTGTGAACATAAAAGGGGGTGTTGTTGACACGCGCAACCATTGTCTGTTCTCTCTTCCCGCGCTAGGCATAATCATCCATCTCATTGTCTAACGGAAATCATAACATCTTTTTAGGGTTCACTGGCAAAAAATAACAAAATACATGGCGACTAACCTACAATGTCAACTGTAAACAAAATGGATGCATTCAAACAAAGGTCTCTGATTTTGTGGCTTTGATCAAACTATCAAACCAGACATTTCTGCTCCCTTGTCATTTCCTATCCCCTCCCCACCACCCCATCACACCAAATGAGGTTTAGATACAGAGACCAAGCCATGGTTTCCTAATAGATTTATCCCTTAATAGCAGTGATGCCGTCGCCATTTATCTGGCTCCCAAATCCACACAATGCAGGGGTGCTGAATGGCACGGGCAATTACAGTGCATGTGTGCAGCCAGCCAGCCTCCACTCCATTTTAAAGCAGGCCTTCATAATGTGAGCAACATGACCGCATGCACTCTGCTCTTTGCTGGAGCCCAGGTGGTTGCCGTGGCAACACGCTTTTTCTTTTTGACTTACCCTAACATTTTATTGCCCGTCATTATGTATCATTAAAAACATACATATTAATGTAAAAAATAGGGGTGATGGGGGGAGAGGGGGATAAGATGAGATGAATTAGGCTAGCAACAACCAACAGAAGGAAGGGAACAACACCTGACAAATGGGCTTTGAGGATTTGTAGGATTCTCTTTTTCTACTAAATAAATCAGATACATTTGTGGTAGAATAAGTGGTTAGCAAAACATTATTAATTGTTTCTTGGATTGAATCCTGTGTATTAGAAAATAAGGGCTAGGGGAGTACACAGGATCAAAGCCAGATACAGTATATACACGCACTGGCCAGTTTATTAGGTACACGTTCACGAAAATGATTCACTCCTACAGACAGTGAATCATGTGGCTTGCAATATAAAGCAGGCAGGCAGGCATCGAGGCATTCAGTTACTGTTCAATTGAATGTTAGAATGGGCAAAATGAGTGACCTAAGCAATTTTGAGTGTGGTATGATCTTTGGTACCAGGCATGCCGGATCCAGTATCTCAGAAACGGCCACCCACCTGGGCTTTTCACGCACGACAGTATCTAGGGTTTCCCCAGAATAATGTGACAAAAAAACATCCAGCCAGCAGCAGACCTGTGTGCGAAAACAAGCAGTATTCAGAACGGCATCTCCAAACACACAACTTGTCGATCCTTATCACGGATGGGCTATTGCAGCAGACGACCACACCGGGTTCCACGCCTATCAGCTAAATACAAGAAGAAGCGGCTCCAGTGGGCATGCGATCACCAACAATGGACAATTGAGGAGTGGAAAAACCTTGCCCGGTCTGACAAATCCTGGTTCCTGTTGGGTCATGCTGATGGCAGAGTTAGGATTTGACTCAAGCAGCATGAGTCCATGGACCCTACCTGCCTGGTGTCAACTGTACAGGCTGGTGGCGGTGGTCAACCGCTGTCCAATCTGCATCAACTGCGTGATGCCGCATGGACTAACATCCCTGAGGAACGTTTCCGACTTGTAGAATCCATGCCCCGGAGAATTCCGTCTGTTCTGGAGGCAAAGTGGGGTCCGACCCGGTAGTAGATTGGTGTACCTAATAAACTGGACATGTATATATACTGTATATAGATATATGTGCTTAATGCAAGTAATGGTGAATAAAAATACTAAAACAATCCCTGTTGTCCTGTGTTTTTCTCCACAATGTTAAATTCATACCTAGGGCTCTACATTTTCCTGACCATGTGACTTATACAAAAACCTCTAGGGCCCTTGCTAAAAGGACAGCAGGTAGCCTAGCGGTTAGAGTTTTGGGAAAGTACCCGAAAGGTCGCTAGTCGAATCCCAAGCCGACACTGTGAAAAATCGTGATCTTGGCGAACCCTGGCTGTTACCCCATTCTCGGGGGGAGTTGGGATATGCAAAAAACACATTTCCAATTCACATTTGAAATATGACAAACATGACCACCCACCAAATTATCAAAATACTCCAGGTCCTTGTCATAACCAACCTATAACTAGGCCTAATGCCTATGCTTCTCATAGTCAGAGCCTGTAT
Source organism: Oncorhynchus clarkii lewisi (assembly GCF_045791955.1). NCBI lineage: Eukaryota > Metazoa > Chordata > Actinopteri > Salmoniformes > Salmonidae > Oncorhynchus > Oncorhynchus clarkii. Next base: position 15,542,639 of record NC_092178.1, on the reverse strand, counting down.
TCACAAATTGTCTCCTATTCATTATGATTAAAAATATAAACTGATCCTAGATTAGCACTCCTACTCATATAGGCTTTGTGATAAGAGCCCTGATCTTCTACACACCCATCTTTCTTCTGGTCCACTACCCCAGCCAGCAGTGAGGTGGCCTCATCAGACAGCCTGATGTCAGTGTGTGCGTGGAGGAACCGGGTCACAAAGTCCTCCGGAGACATGTAGTGCTCATCATTTTTCTGGATGCTGGCATACTGCAATGGCAAACGCATACACACACAAAAACGCATGCACATGCACACACACACAGACACACACACAGACAGGCAGACAGACAGAGACACACACAGAGAGACACACAAACACACACAGACAGAACTCATTGTTGATTTGGTAATATATGATCTACTGATTGAGGAAGACACTGTACACATGTTCAAACCTTTGGGCTGACACCTAACTTGAGATCATTCGCATGTAACTTGAGACTTTCGCATAAATCATGCATTGATGTCAATGGTAGAAATTTGAGTTGTGTGCAGGGATCTCAAGTTAGGATTCAGACAACAATGGGGAAAACCATGAATGTGCTATTGACTCTTGTTTAGGTGACTTGAGCCAGAAGGCCACAAATTAATGCATTATTAACAATGGCTTTCCAGTACATGAAGTTGTCTTGTATGCAGAGTGCTAAGGCAACATTGGTGAATATATTTTTACACAACTCACCTTTAAAAAAATAGCTTTCAGCTCAGTAGGGTCAGCCCTCCTTTGTCCCTGGAGAAATTAAACAAAATGACATGAAATGACATCAAAGACCACAGTTACCTATCAACATAATCAACAACCAAGCTCTCATTAGCTCAATATTGTAGTAATAACCTGATAATAATACACTTTTTTTTAATTACAATTCTATTAACAGGCATATTAGGAGAATGTTAACTTAGCCTACATGTCTTGTTAACAAGATATTTTACTCACTTTGTAGTAAAAGTGAGACATGCTATTTTGACCATGTTTAGGATTCAACAAGTCAATATTAGGCCTACTCTCTTTTTTATATACAGTGATCTAATGAAATGGGCTGGTCATACTAACAGAGGATCCAGCAGTATACAGGTCATTGGGGGAGGGGACACTTCATTCAAAACAGTGGCACGAGGCACATGACGACACAAGGCACGTGCTGAATGTATCTTGTAGAATGTTGATACATTTTCACATTATGTGAAATATCTGCGGCAATGACGCGAGTAACAACAGTAGCCTGCCTATATTACTGTATGTATATTGGGAGAATCGTCATATAGCATAAGGCTACACAAGGTTACCAGCACTGAGCGTATAAAGCTTACCAGGCTAGAGCCGGCTTCACGTCAAACACGTGCTTGCTAATCAGCCAGTGGCTCGAGACGTGTGACGGACAGAGACCACCGGTTTCAGTGGCAGGTCAGTCTGATAACCGGATTCCGCATAGTGCATCACAGGGAAAGGCTGTATCCCATTACCACCTTGCCCCGTCCTCCTGGCTGTAAAGCCCCAATGTCATTGCCACTGGCTAATGTTAACCTCGAACATCCTCTTATCCGGCTAACTAACGTTAGTAGCTAGCTGGCTAGCCATCTATCAATACATGGGGGAGGAAGTCAGTGTGGGAGAATGTGGTCCATGCGTTCGGAGGTGTGGTTGTATGTTCTGTCATTGTCTATTTCACCTACTGACAAAATGTTTTTTTCCTCGTACAAGGTGAACTTACCTTTGCAGCCATAGCAAGATTACTGTCAACCAACCAAGCCCACTCTGACCAAGCAAACCCGGTCATTTTCTTTTGCTTGACGACGTTCCCATGGAAATCACGCGCGGCTGTCGGATGGTGCAGAGAGGAGCTTAAAAAGGCGGCTCAAGTGTTCACGTGGTATAGAGCGGTCAACAGGTAGCGTGGTATGTAGCTGTTAACCGGTAGAGGTTGTCAGTTTGGCATCGTCATCATGTAACCATCCATATTACTGTTCATTAATACACTGTTACTACACAGGTATTAGAGGAATGTGTTTCCAATGAATTACCAATTGGCCCTATGCCTACACAAGCCCTGATGCATTTAGTTAAACATCTACAAAAAAAAGTGTCACTCCATAATAATACAATCATTATTTATGGAAGCCCATTCCCACCACCCCCTTCCAAAAAAAGTGATACTATCTAAAACTGTTGAGATATTAAGTAAACATTTTGAGATACTAACTGCACATTTCGAGATACATACAGTAGGGTATGTGTCTTCATTTGTAGCATTATGTGGGGATTTCCATATGTCCATGTTGCAGAGATCAGTACAGCAGGGCCGCCCGCAAACGTTTTGATAAAAATATTGCCACCAAAGCGTTGAAAATAGGGACAACATACTGTTCTTTAGATATGATTTGTCAACTCATGCACAATTAATCTGTGCTTCAGTCTGACCAACTCTAGCCTACTGATAACAACCACAACTGCAGGTAGCCTAGAGAAGCCAATTTTGTTTTTACCTTTATTTAACTGGGCAAGTCAGTTAAGAACAAGTTCTTATTTACAATGTGGGTTAACTGCCTTGTTCAGGGACAGAACAACAGATTTTTACCCTCAGCTCAGGGACTCAATCTAGCAACATTTTGGTTACTAGCCCAATGCTCTAACCACTAGGCTACCTGCCTCCGGTCAGGTCAGGGGAAAGTAACAGGCTGACAACACTGCTCGTGTCGTGTGCACGAGTGTTGCAAAATACATTTATAAATCTATATTATTCAATTATTGCACCCACACTGCTCGCGTGCGCCAACGAGCGTCTGCGTTGCCAAGAGCTAAAATAGAAGTCAGTTCTATTTCTGATGCAGATCACGCTGCAAGTCCTGCCTCTCCCATCTCCTCATTGGTTTAACAAAGCAGGTACCCACATGCCATCTCCTCATTGGTTATACCCACGTGGGTGACTGAAAGACGAACGAGGTCGGTGGCGGTAATGCACCTAATTTATGAAAGTTGGCAATCGCAATATAAAGTCAAGAAAAGAAAAAGCCTAGAAGGAGGAGAGATGACTGGAAACGATTCGTTTGACCTTTTTATGTGTGGATTAATTGTCGGAGTAGAGGACCTTGTGCATTTCAGGTAAAATAACAACTCAATGTTTATATCCCAGGACAAATTAGCTAGCAACAGCAAGCTAGCTGAATAGGACAAATTAGTTAGCAAGTGCAAGCTATCTAAATTGCCATAAAGGTTTAATGCTTTTCGACCTGTCCCCAAATTAATGTAATTGGTTCAGAGTTTGTTTTGATATTTTAACCCGCATGTTGTGATCGCGTTTGGTGTAGGGGGACAAAATTAATTTATGCATAATGGCGCAGTTTGGGTTCCGTGTAAGCGGTAACATCATGTATTTATAGACTAAAATAGGCCTATTTATTTTTGTTGAGAAAATTTGGTTTATATTCAAACTTCGGGTGGCTAGGCTACCTAGACCTTATCAATCCAAAATGATTGACTGGCATTCACAATCAACACAACAGTAATGACATACTGTGTGAATAACTTTTTAATTACAGATGCAAAGGCCTACACAATGCAACCCTGCATAAAGCAAACTCAGCCATGTTAGTTATATTGTGCAATCGCAGTTGTTGTCTTTAAAAAAACTAAAAAACATATGACCTGATTAGAAAAGATTCTAGTCTCATCATAGCCCATATAAAACCATTTTACAGCAGTTTTTTTTTACAATGTTATACCCTCCAACTAGGATCCGGAGTTTTACCTAGTTAGGTTAGCCCAGTGGATCTCAAACCTCTTCTCAGGAACCCCCAGACATTTCACAATTTTGTTTTAGGCCTGAACTAATTCACCTGACTCACCTAATCAAGGACAAGTTGTGCTAGTTCTGGAATAGATCAAATGCATGAACTGGCTGGAGGTACACGAACAGAGGTTTGAGAACCACTGGGTAAGCCAACCAGATCAGGAAATCTCCTGGGCCCCAGGAAAATAAAGATAATACAAGTTAAATGGGTTTCCATTGCATTTTCAACTCTACTGATGGTTTTGTCACAAAAAACTGTTGCGATATATAGCAAATGTGCCCACTCTGGCCTTGGCACATGAGCTCTAGCCAACAGCTATTGCAGCAGATACAGTGTGGGCAAGCATAGCCGCGGGAAGCAGGGGTGCTGAGGGTGCTGCAGGAAAAAAATCAGGAAAATAAATACATATTTTTGTTTTGTTTTGCACAAAAGTAGTGCACTGAGCCTTTACTAGTCCTGTATTAGGGAACGATATAGCCATCTGTAGTGTGGGCAGAAATAATCTCAGCACCCACCGAACATCTTCACACTACTATGTGTGTAGTCTACCTATATTATGAGATTATTATGGATAAGAGTGATAATATTTGTATTTGTCAAACGGCAGCCAAGCATCGATCACCATTTCACCAGAATAAGACCCTCAATATTTATTGGAAAGGAGCATCAAGCTCATCACCTTGCACTTTCACCACCATGTGAAGTTCATCATAACTTATTTCATCTGCAGACTAATAATTAAACGCATAAAAGCGCATCCACCGCCATTTTTCGCATAATCCATTTTACAGACATAAAATGATCCCACCATGTCCAATGAAGAAATTGACTGTCAGCATTTAAAAAATGATTCTATCAACCCGGTTGTGACTTTTTTCATCCGTCAGGTACTTCAATTAATCCATCAGATAATTCATTTTTTTAAACCACATTGTGGACCTCTCAAATTGAGTTTTGAGACACTAAAAACAATGATATTCAAACATGGTACAGGCCTCATCAATAATGCATTACATCATCTATACACATGCATAAACAAAAACAAAACAAGGTACAATGTAGTGATGTAGTATGTCATAATGGTCTTCTATTGGCTATTCCTCCCATGAGTGTAGTAGCTCTTCAATCAGTCATAAAGCTTCTCAAGTTTCAAGTTTTATTAGTCGTATGTACGGGATACGCATGGTATACATCTTCTAACTAATTGTTTACTTGCAGGTTCCTTCCTCGACAATGTAACAACAATAAGAAAAAAAGAAAAAAAAGAAGAATACGAACATAAAGTAAATGACAAGGAACCTGACAAAGAACTTCTCACAGAACCTCATCTAAAGATCTGAAAAGGGGCATTTATGGAAGAGAGCATACAAGGTTTCTGCTCCCACCTCTTCCCCACAGTAAATGGTTCCGCTACTTTATATTTCCTTTCCATTCCATCCCTCCATGCTTTGTGTCAGGGGGAAAAATAGAGGGAGAGAGGAAGAGAGAGAGAGAGAGGAAATTCCATGACTACAATAGCAAAGGTTAACATTACTCACAGCATAAAAACAATTTAAAAGGGAGCAAAAGGGCCCTAATGGCACATGGTCTTCAAAGAAAATGCATTTTGCGCTCAAAATAATTCATAGCTTTTTGCTGGTGGCTTTTCGGATTCCCGGATCACCAGCATGAACCACTGTATTTTTCTCAGCAGGCTGTCTGCTCCTCTCAAAATGGCCAACGCAGGGAATAGCCCACATCCCCCCCAAATATTGATGGCACAGTCTACCCTTTATTGGAAAAATGGCTGTGAGTAACATTTAATGAGCTAATCTCATAACCTGCATTTCATTTGGTTGAATAACAATATTTAAGAAGATTTAAACATGAATGATTTGGTCCTTTGACATAGCATTACTGGGTGCTATTAAATGACTACTGGCGGTAGCACACAGAGGTGTGCTATTGTTTGTTGAGGTTATGATTTGCAGCATTTGTGAGCCATGAGACCTTGTTGTTTTGCATATACATCCACTCTTTCTTCATGTGAAAAAACTTTATCCATAATCATTGTGAGAGATTTACATGACAAATAGGCCTTTGGGAAACAATGATGCGAAATCATTTAATTCCCTGATCTGATTTCCCTGTCTTATTTTTAGGAACAGAATTTGAGAACTAAAACTAATTTGAAAGGCCAACTGAATCACGGATGTGGTCCTGGACTGGTCCAAGGTCCCATGAGAGATTGAATAATGGGGATAAACCCTGGAACCTCTGACCCCTCCTGGCCTGGGGAGTCACTGGGTCACCTCTCTCGGCCTCTCGGTCCCCGAGGACCCACGCGTTTGGACGGAATGAGCGATGAGTGAATGACGACCATCTTCTATTTTTAACCATCTAAACAGTGTTTTAAAAATAGACCCCCTCAGTTATAAACAAATGATTAGACCACTTTGGGCCTCTTCACCGACCACACAGTCTCTATTAACTGTCAATAACTGTAGACCCTAGAGGTCAAAGGGGGTTAAAGACTTTCTATTAAAAGTAACGGACACAAGGGATGTGTTCTTGAAAAATTGTGTCTTGGATTTGAAATGCTGACAGCTTAATGGCGGCCTCTCAAATAGCGCTGTAAATGACCAGTTTGGTCTTACTTTTATTGCCGTCGTCTGTCAGTCACTCAAAGGTCTTTTTTTTCTCTTTAAGTGGATTCACATAGTTTTGTAAGTCATCCGTTGAAGACTTTATTCTGTTTTTGTCTCTCCCCTGGGTTTTTCTCTTGTAGGATGTGACTTTGGGTTGTATTTTTCTGACGAAAGATGACATGGAAGATGTATTCATGATAAGATAATGTGATTCTGAGGGGTGTGTGGTGGATGTAGACCTGAGAGAAAGGGTCACCTTCCGGCAACAGTTTTTCCATTAATTAAGTTAAGGAACCGTTGTCTTTACACCTAGCCATCTCAATCTCTACCAGTCAGAGTGTACATACCTCATAGAAAAAATAACATTTTTGTTAAAGTTAATATTTAAACCCAGATTAATTTGTCCAAGGCCTTTTAGTATATATCACTTGGAAACGTTTTAAAACCCTCTATAAGTCAAGGCCTCGCCAATTCCAGTCGTGTTAGCTATGTGGCACGCAAAGCAAACATCAAGTGCCTGCAAACAGCTAAGCCTTGCATTGTACAACAACAACAAACCCTGCAAACCCACGGCTTGCCAAAATAGGTTTTATATAACTTGTGACTTGTTGGACCAAACCAAAATACAAACACGCTGTCCAGATAGTGTGGGTGGACTGAGAGAGACAAATGTGTTTTGCATTAAAATAAGAAACTTATGAGAATAGACATTATAAAGCATTTTACATAATACAATATTTGACCATGCTTATCAAATTACATTTACAGTATCTATAAATCGAAAAACACATTTAAGATGAGTACATCATCCTTACTGTATACAGTATCTTACAGTGGTGAAAAAAAGTAATCGGTTGCATTACTTGAGTAAAAAGTAAAGATACCTTAATAGAAAATGACTTAATAGAAAAGAAAAAGTGAAACTCAACCAGTAAAATACTACTTGAGTAAAAGTCTAAAAATATTTGCTTTTAAATGTACAGTGATGGAAAAAGTAGTGCGATGGAAAATGATGGAAAAAGTACTCAGTTGTCATACTTAAGTAAAAAGTCAAAGTAAATGCTATACATCAAATTCCTTACATTAGCAAGCAAACCAGACATTTTCTAGTTTTGATTTATTCACGGAATGCCAGAGGAACACTCCAACATCATCTGCAAATGTAGTATTTGTGTTTAGTGAGTCCACCAGATCAGAGGAAGTAGGGATGACAATGCGTTATATTGCTAGGTGCGTGAATTTGACCATATTGCTGTCCTGCCTGAGCATTCAAAATGTAATGAGTATTTTTGGGTGTTAGGGAAAATGTATGGGAGTAAAATATTTTTTTAAATATCTTTACGAATGCGGTGAAGTAAAAGTCAAAATTGTCAAAAATATAAATAGTAAAGTACAGATACCCCAAGTAAACTACTTAAGTAGTACTTCAAAGTATTTTTCTTAGTCACTTTACACTACTAGTATCTTATTACTGTATACAATAAGACTTGTGCAATACTTTAGTATCCAAATATGTACACTTCTTTCTGCCTAGCAACTAACAATGTATGTTTTCATCTATCTCCATATCTAGCCAATCAGAGGAATGTCAAACACAATGCAGGAACATCATCTGTAACACGCGGTGCTTTAAAGTGGCACCGCTGTAAACACTGCACCGGTAATAGAGCATGACAAGCGCTTTCTTATTTACGCTGAAATAATTCTGTGTTTGAATAACATCCCAACGACTTACTTAGCCAATCAAACTCACTCTGGTTCCATTCATAGACCAGACTGATAAATAGTTCTGACATTAGACATGGGATGGGAGATGGAATAGGAACGTTTTTTACTCACAGTTGTCCGGCTCATAGAGATTGGTTGCTAAGACCTGACCCCAGAGCAGATTATTTTTTCTTTTAAAGACTATAAGAGGGAAATAAGGTGAATTGACCTGCATAGTTGAGGACGTTATTCCTTCATTATGGATTTACTACACATTTATTTACTATACATTTTTCTACTCATTCAATACTCCACTCACGTCGCTAACCACACGCAAACTCAGGCATGCACACACACACGCACACACATTCACTTGCAGCCGAAGTCCTCCCCCACCCCTTACCACCACTGTCCACCCACTCCTTCTCCTCCAAACCTCAATGAGACTGCTGGCTTCTGGATGAATCTGTTTAACATCTTTCAGTTCAGATGAAGAGCTACACTAAACATGCTCAGGGGCATCTGGGATGGGCTGAAATTGGCCTTCTGGAGGGCTGGGCGGATGCACCCGCCGGGGTGGTTTGAGAAGGTCCAGGCGGTCAGTGGGGTTTGAACCCCTCTCCAAAAAAACAAGGGCCCACACTCAGGTCTGCAACACGAGAGGGCGTAGGGTCCCCCTCCTAGGCTAAATGAACCCAGATGCTGCCCACAAACACAGGGTCCGGGCATTCTGGTTAGAGAAGGATGGATGGAGGGAGTGAGAGAGGAGAGCGGTGTGTGGAGGCTTTAGGCTCTTCTCTTCCCTTGGTTGAGGCAGTTGTCTCTCAGATTCCTGGGCTTTCTCATAATCGGTGATCACAGGGGCCCCGCAAGGAGCATTGTGGGGAATTATCAGAGGGGCATTTGTCTTTGAACTAAACAAGTACACCAGCAAATCTTTAAGTCTTTTCCTTTTCATCTCCCTGAGGAGTTGGCCATCTGGTCCTATAGAGTGAAGACCAGGAGTGGTGTGGAATGTATGTGTGTGTGTGTATGCAGTCCCCACATTGATTACATATTGGAATTAAGGGATTACACCAGGGAAAGAAGATATTGATCTGTAATCACAATTGATTGGGGACCAGGGTTGATTATGCACCACAGATTAAACACTGTCAATAAAGTTACTATTTTATCTTAACTAAATATTTGTATTACATCAACAAATGTAAGTTAGAGATACATGAAGTAAAGTAGGCATATATCCTTTGTTTATTTTAGCTTAGCCCCAAAAAGGCAACCTGCAAAACACAGCTCGGCTACTACCAATAGTGGGTGGGATGATTTTAGAAAAAAATACCATTTGGAAAAAGAGGGGAATGCCCATGTATGCATCCCCTCACCCCTCCCTCTTCTAGCCTGGGATTCAAAGCTACTTTTTCCTTGCAGGCTTTGGCGGTGTTTCTCAGTTGAGACCCCTAGAGTAACCTGTGTCAGTCCTAATTGGTCAGCCTCGCCTGATGCCATCCAGACACCCAATCGTGAAACACACACCACTTTGTTTGCATTTATGTTTTTTTCTCCGAACCCTCCCCTTTCTCCCAATCCCAAGCAGGGGAATAAACAACACATTTCCTATTTCATTTCGGTAAGCCCTCGCCTGCTTTAGTTCATACCTAAATCACTTTGCCACTCGGAAGACAAATAGTTAAATTAAGGACGACTAAACTTCCCTGAGTGAGTGAAATGAAAAAGCTCACTTCAGGTTTTGTCCCTCTGTAATTTTGAGAGTAAGAGAAACATCAAAAACTCTCTGTTTCGATTCAGAGTAGCAATAAATATGTAGTAGGCCTTCAACGCTTGAAATTGCTCAGTGAATGCACATGGCAATATCCATCAATCTATATTGAATGTGTTGGACTTGCTAGGTGATTATGATCTGTTTGAGACTTGAAAAGAGAGCCAGCACAGTACAGCTTCTTTGAACATCGTCGTGAATAAGACATCGGCACTGAGGTGATGACATTTGTCTGATATACCTGATATAGCATAAGCACATCCGTGTGTGTGTGTGCGTGTGTTGGAGAGTGTGCGTGCGTGTGTGTGTTTGTGTGTGCATGTACTGTATGTATGACTATGTCTGTCTTTATGCTAGCCTGTCTGTGTGTGCTCATCTGTGTGTGGGGGACTGCATGCCTGTGTAGATGGCTGGTGTGCAGCCTCAGGCTCAGGCAGAGATTTGGAGCGTTGTTGTCGTCTAGCAAGCAGACAGACGCTCACACATGATTAATCGTTTCCTTGTTGGACCCAGCACCATTGACCGTGGCGGTGCCAGGCCTCCCAGGCTCTCCAACCCACTGCCGCTCGCAGCAGCTAATAATTTGCCTGTGTTTGTCTGTTTTTCTCCCATTTTATGTGTTTGTCAGTCAGTAGGATGATCCTCCTCTGTAAACATGTGATAGTTTTTAGACTGACCACAGGGAAATGGTGAAATAACAATCGCAGGCCAATGAGATGAAAAACGCCTGTATGATCTTATAGGATAGCACCAGACTTTTTGTGATTTTTTAATGTATAAATTGCATGTTGCTCTTGATGAGCAAGTCTGCTTAATGGCTTAATAAATACATCCTTAGAAGCTTCTCAACTTAATTTGATACATTTTTACTTGTTAGTTGATATTGTAATCAGGCCTATATGTAAACATATATCTATGAATAAATGGATTCTTTAAATGGGAGTGGAGTACTGCACATTATATTTTAACTGACAACAATTCACCAGTGATGATGATAACACAAGTGCCTATTTCCCCTGCAAAAGCCTCTCTCTCTGTGTCTACATTTGTTTTGTAAATGTTTCTTCCTTCATTGTCCAATGCTTTTAAGATCAGTTGAATGGATGGCCTTTTATGGGAGCTACAAATGCTTACAAATAAGGTCAGTGGGGGGGGGGGGGGGGGGGGGGGGGGATAAAAATAGAAAACAAACCCTAATTGTTGGTATTGGTGTCTGTGTGGATGGTGACACAGTGGGGAGTTTGTTGGGGACGTCATTGTAAACATATTGATTTACATGTTCAGAAAGCCCATTCAGGCCTATTGCACATTGAGGTTTAATGATAGCATGAAGATAATTCTTATGGAACACTGGATAAGAGTTTTTTTAGTTAGCTCTTAATTAAATGTCACCCTGTGTAAATAAATACAGCAATATGATAGGCCTACATGCTGAGGATATTGTAGCGAGATCCTCCAAAAGTCGTTGGCTTGACCTATTTCAACCACTTCTATATTTTGTCCTGATACTACTGCTTTCATTGACACACAGGTTGAGACTCAGTCAATACTACTGTAGTGATCCGTTACTTACAGTATGTGACACATTTACATTCAAATATATGTCAAACAGAGGTGACTGTGCTGTACCATAACAAAGTATTGTGGGTAATGAATACCGGCAGTCATTTCTACTTTGATTTTATTACTGCATTTTTGAGGAGGCCCTCACCTTCAAGTCTTAGTAAAGTAGTCCCATCAGCAGCCCCATGATGCTTACACTGAATTGTACTGTGTGCGTACCAAATGGGACCTTATTCCCTATTTAGGCTCTGGTTAAAAGTAGTGTACTCTATACAGAATAGAGTGCCATTTGTGATGCACACTGTTTTCTAATCATTGTCTATGCAGGACCATGCATGTCCATATCACATTCACATTAGGCTGAGAGTGGCCTTTTGCTCAATGTCTGATAGATTATACATTTATTCCACTCAAAATTCTATCCAGACCAAAAATAAGAGGAATGCTAAACTGCTCTGCTGCAGCAGGGAAGTTCATAATCCACACTGACATTAAACTAAAGGCTGTGTTTTCATAGTGACTCAGCCACCACTGATGGCGTTAAAAAGAAGAATTCCTTTTGCTTTCTCTCTGTGTGAGAACATGTCAGATGTGTTTAAGGCCTGTCCGTCCTGAACGACACTGAAGCTCCAACAAGATTCTACTGTCTGAACTGTCCAGTGTCGTGTTCTACGGTCTATGACGAGTCTATCCCCTTTTAACTGAACTTTTAATATGTGTGATGGAGAAAATGGTGGGAACTAGACAGGGTATAGTGTAGTGTGATGGAGAAACAGAAGGGAACTAGACAGGGTATAGTGTAGTGTGATGGAGAAACAGGTGGGAACTAGACAGGGTATAGTGTAGTGTGATGGAGAAACAGAAGGGAACTAGACAGGGTATACAGGGTATAGTGTAGTGTGATGGAGAAACAGGTGGGAACTAGACAGGGTATAGTGTAGTGTGAACTAGACAGGGTATACAGGGTATAGTGTAGTGTGATGGAGAAACAGGTGAGAATTAGATAGGGTATAGTGTAGTGTGATGGAGAAACAGGTGGGAACTAGACAGGGTATAGTGTAGTGTGATGGAGAAACAGGTGGGAACTAGACAGGGTATAGTGTAGTGTGATGAAGAAACAGGTGGGAACTAGACAGGGTATAGTGTAGTGTGATGAAGAAACAGAAGGGAACTAGACAGGTTATAGTGTAGTGTGATGGAGAAACAGAAGGGAACTAGACAGGGTATACAGGGTATAGTGTAGTGTGATGGAGAAACAGGTGGGAACTAGACAGGGTATAGTGTAGTGTGAACTAGACAGGGTATACAGGGTATAGTGTAGTGTGATGGAGAAACAGGTGGGAACTAGACAGGGTATAGTGTAGTGTGATGGAGAAACAGAAGGGAACTAGACAGTGTATAGTGTAGTGTGATAGAGAAACAGGTGGGAACTAGACAGGGTATAGTGTAGTGTGATGAAGAAACAGCAGGGAACTAAACAGGGTGTAGTGTAGTGTGATGAAGAAACAGAAGGGAACTAGACAGGGTATAGTGTAGTGTGATGGAGAAACAGGTGGGAACTAGACAGGGTATAGTGTAGTGTGAACTAGACAGGGTATACAGGGTATAGTGTAGTGTGATGGAGAAACAGAAGGGAACTAGACAGGATATAGTGTAGTGTGATGGAGAAACACGTGGGAACTAGACAGGGTATAGTGTAGTGTGAACTAGACAGGGTATACAGGGTATAGTGTAGTGTGATGGAGAAACAGAAGGGAACTAGACAGGGCATAGTGTAGTGTGATGGAGAAACAGAAGGGAACTAGACAGGTTACAGTGTGGTGTGATGGAGAAACAGACGGGAACTAGACAGGGTATAGTGTAGTGTGATGGAGAAACAGAAGGGAACTAGACAGGGTATAGTGTAGTGTGAACTAGACAGGGTATACAGGGTATAGTGTAGTGTGATGGAGAAACAGGTGGGAACTAGACAGGTTATAGTGTAGTGTGAACTAGACAGGGTATACAGGGTATGGTGTAGTGTGACGGAGAAACAGGTGGGAACTAGACAGGGTATAGTGTAGTGTGAACTAGACAGGGTATACAGGGTATAGTGTAGTGTGAACTAGACAGGGTATACAGGGTATAGTGTAGTGTGATGGAGAAACAGGTGGGAACTAGACAGGGTATAGTGTAGTGTGATGGAGAAACAGGTGGGAACTAGACAGGGTATAGTGTAGTGTGATGGAGAAACAGAAGGGAACTAGACAGGGTATAGTGTAGTGTGATGGAGAAACAGAAGGGAACTAGACAGGGTATAGTGTGGTGTGATGGAGAAACAGGTGGGAACTAGACAGGTTATAGTGTAGTGTGATGGAGAAACAGAAGGGAACTAGACAGGGTATAGTGTAGTGTGAACTAGACAGGGTATACAGGGTATAGTGTAGTGTGATGGAGAAACAGAAGGGAACTAGACAGGGTATAGTGTAGTGTGATGGAGAAACAGGTGGGAACTAGACAGTGTATAGTGTAGTGTGATAGAGAAACAGGTGGGAACTAGACAGGGTATAGTGTAGTGTGATGGAGAAACAGGTGGGAACTAGACAGGGTATAGTGTAGTGTGAACTAGACAGGGTATACAGGGTATAGTGTAGTGTGATGGAGAAACAGAAGGGAACTAGACAGGGCATAGTGTAGTGTGATGGAGAAACAGAAGGGAACTAGACAGGGTATAGTGTAGTGTGATGGAGAAACAGGTGGGAACTAGACAGGTTATAGTGTAGTGTGAACTAGACAGGGTATACAGGGTATAGTGTAGTGTGATGGAGAAACAGGTGGGAACTAGACAGGGTATAGTGTAGTGTGATGAAGAAACAGGTGGGAACTAGACAGGGTATAGTGTAGTGTGATGAAGAAACAGAAGGGAACTAGACAGGTTATAGTGTAGTGTGATGGAGAAACAGAAGGGAACTAGACAGGGTATACAGGGTATAGTGTAGTGTGATGGAGAAACAGGTGGGAACTAGACAGGGTATAGTGTAGTGTGAACTAGACAGGGTATACAGGGTATAGTGTAGTGTGATGGAGAAACAGGTGGGAACTAGACAGGGTATAGTGTAGTGTGATGGAGAAACAGAAGGGAACTAGACAGTGTATAGTGTAGTGTGATAGAGAAACAGGTGGGAACTAGACAGGGTATAGTGTAGTGTGATGAAGAAACAGCAGGGAACTAGACAGGGTGTAGTGTAGTGTGATAAAGAAACAGAAGGGAACTAGACAGGGTATAGTGTAGTGTGATGGAGAAACAGGTGGGAACTAGACAGGGTATAGTGTAGTGTGAACTAGACAGGGTATACAGGGTATAGTGTAGTGTGATGGAGAAACAGAAGGGAACTAGACAGGGCATAGTGTAGTGTGATGGAGAAACAGAAGGGAACTAGACAGGTTACAGTGTGGTGTGATGGAGAAACAGACGGGAACTAGACAGGGTATAGTGTAGTGTGATGGAGAAACAGAAGGGAACTAGACAGGGTATAGTGTAGTGTGAACTAGACAGGGTATACAGGGTATAGTGTAGTGTGATGGAGAAACAGGTGGGAACTAGACAGGTTATAGTGTAGTGTGAACTAGACAGGGTATACAGGGTATGGTGTAGTGTGACGGAGAAACAGGTGGGAACTAGACAGGGTATAGTGTAGTGTGAACTAGACAGGGTATACAGGGTATAGTGTAGTGTGAACTAGACAGGGTATACAGGGTATAGTGTAGTGTGATGGAGAAACAGGTGGGAACTAGACAGGGTATAGTGTAGTGTGATGGAGAAACAGGTGGAAACTAGACAGGGTATAGTGTAGTGTGATGGAGAAACAGAAGGGAACTAGACAGGGTATAGTGTAGTGTGATGGAGAAACAGAAGGGAACTAGACAGGGTATAGTGTAGTGTGAACTAGACAGGGTATACAGGGTATAGTGTAGTGTGATGGAGAAACAGAAGGGAACTAGACAGGGTATAGTGTAGTGTGATGGAGAAACAGGTGGGAACTAGACAGTGTATAGTGTAGTGTGATAGAGAAACAGGTGGGAACTAGACAGGGTATAGTGTAGTGTGATGGAGAAACAGGTGGGAACTAGACAGGGTATAGTGTAGTGTGAACTAGACAGGGTATACAGGGTATAGTGTAGTGTGAACTAGACAGGGTATACAGGGTATAGTGTAGTGTGATGGAGAAACAGGTGGGAACTAGACAGGGTATAGTGTAGTGTGATGGAGAAACAGGTGGGAACTAGACAGGGTATAATGTAGTGTTAAGGAGAAACAGGTGGGAACTAGACAGGGTATAGTGTAGTGTGAACTAGACAGGGTATACAGGGTATAGTGTAGTGTGATGGAGAAACAGGTGGGAACTAGACAGGTTATAGTGTAGTGTGAACTAGACAGGGTATACAGGGTATAGTGTAGTGTGATGGAGAAACAGGTGGGAACTAGACAGGGTATAGTGTAGTGTGATGAAGAAACAGCAGGGAACTAGACAGGGTGTAGTGTAGTGTGATAAAGAAACAGAAGGGAACTAGACAGGGTATAGTGTAGTGTGATGGAGAAACAGGTGGGAACTAGACAGGGTACAGTGTAGTGTGAACTAGACAGGGTATACAGGGTATAGTGTAGTGTGATGGAGAAACAGAAGGGAACTAGACAGGATATAGTGTAGTGTGATGGAGAAACACGTGGGAACTAGACAGGGTATAGTGTAGTGTGAACTAGACAGGGTATACAGGGTATAGTGTAGTGTGATGGAGAAACAGAAGGGAACTAGACAGGGCATAGTGTAGTGTGATGGAGAAACAGAAGGGAACTAGACAGGTTACAGTGTGGTGTGATGGAGAAACAGACGGGAACTAGACAGGGTATAGTGTAGTGTGATGGAGAAACAGAAGGGAACTAGACAGGGTATAGTGTAGTGTGAACTAGACAGGGTATACAGGGTATAGTGTAGTGTGATGGAGAAACAGGTGGGAACTAGACAGGTTATAGTGTAGTGTGAACTAGACAGGGTATACAGGGTATGGTGTAGTGTGACGGAGAAACAGGTGGGAACTAGACAGGGTATAGTGTAGTGTGAACTAGACAGGGTATACAGGGTATAGTGTAGTGTGAACTAGACAGGGTATACAGGGTATAGTGTAGTGTGATGGAGAAACAGGTGGGAACTAGACAGGGTATAGTGTAGTGTGATGGAGAAACAGGTGGGAACTAGACAGGGTATAGTGTAGTGTGATGGAGAAACAGAAGGGAACTAGACAGGGTATAGTGTGGTGTGATGGAGAAACAGGTGGGAACTAGACAGGTTATAGTGTAGTGTGATAGAGAAACAGAAGGGAACTAGACAGGGTATAGTGTAGTGTGAACTAGACAGGGTATACAGGGTATAGTGTAGTGTGATGGAGAAACAGAAGGGAACTAGACAGGGCATAGTGTAGTGTGATGGAGAAACAGAAGGGAACTAGACAGGGTATAGTGTAGTGTGACGGAGAAACAGGTGGGAACTAGACAGGGTATAGTGTAGTGTGAACTAGACAGGGTATACAGGGTATAGTGTAGTGTGAACTAGACAGGGTATACAGGGTATAGTGTAGTGTGATGGAGAAACAGGTGGGAACTAGACAGGGTATAGTGTAGTGTGATGGAGAAACAGGTGGGAACTAGACAGGGTATAGTGTAGTGGGAAGGAGAAACAGGTGGGAACTAGACAGGGTATAGTGTAGTGTGAACTAGACAGGGTATACAGGGTATAGTGTAGTGTGATGGAGAAACAGGTGGGAACTAGACAGGGCATAGTGTAGTGTGATGGAGAAACAGAAGGGAACTAGACAGGGTATAGTGTAGTGTGATGGAGAAACAGGTGGGAACTAGACAGGGTATAGTGTAGTGTGATGGAGAAACAGGTGGGAACTAGATATGGTATAGTGTAGTGTGATGGAGAAACAGGTGGGAACTAGACAGGTTATAGTGTAGTGTGATGGAGAAACAGGTGGGAACTAGACAGGGTATAGTGTAGTGTGATGGAGAAACAGGTGGGAACTAGACAGGGTATAGTGTAGTGTGATGGAGAAACAGGTGGGAACTAGACAGGTTATAGTGTGGTGTGATGGAGAAACAGGTGGGAACTAGACAGGGTATAGTGTAGTGTGATGGAGAAACAGGTGGGAACTAGACAGGGTATAGTGTGGTGTGATGGAGAAACAGGTGGGAACTAGACAGGGTATAGTGTAGTGTGATGGAGAAACAGGTGGGAACTAGACAGGGTATAGTGTAGTGTGAACTAGACAGGGTATAGTGTAGTGTGATGGAGAAACAGGTGGGAACTAGACAGGGTATAGTGTAGTGTGATGGAGAAACAGAAGGGAACTAGACAGGGTATAGTGTAGTGTGATGGAGAAACAGGTGGGAAGTAGACAGGGTATAGTGTAGTGTGATGGAGAAGCAGGTGGGAACTAGACAGGGTATAGTGTAGTGTGATGGAGAAACAGAAGGGAACTAGACAGGGTATAGTGTGGTGTGATGGAGAAACAGAAGGGAACTAGACAGGGTATAGTGTAGTGTGATGGAGAAACAGGTGGGAACTAGACAGGTTATAGTGTAGTGGGAACTAGACAGGGTATAGTGTGGTGTGATGGAGAAACAGGTGGGAACTAGACAGGGTATAGTGTAGTGTGAACTAGACAGGGTATACAGGGTATAGTGTATAGTGTAGTGTGATGGAGAAACAGGTGTGAACTAGACAGGGTATAGTGTAGTGTGAACTAGACAGGGTATAGTGTAGATAGAACACATGGAACAAAACATAACTCTTTATTAGTTACATGCATTTCAATACACTTTAACGCCCAGCTCAGCTTGCTGCCATACTGAAACCCCACCCGGCCCACACTCTCCAGGGTCCATCCCCATTGCGGTGATAAGGGCAGAAATGTTTTGACATGAAAAAACAAGGTCCTCCTTGAAACTGATGCATGCCTGTCTGTCCTGTGGGGTCTCTCTGTGGGAACACTCAGGCTTTTGATAGGGTTTTCCTCCAGTGTCCTCTGAGGTCATTTCAGCCTCACAATAAACAGGCGAGCCATTCTCACATGGGGAGCCCTCCTCGTTATTTTCGAAAGTAATTACACCTTATTATCGGTGTTTACTTTAGCGAGGGCGAATACAGGTGTGGGACGACACTTGGCCGTGGGTGGTAGGCAGTGATGGGTCTCTCTCTCTCTGGTGAACGACTCGCCCCCTCGTGTCTCTCTCTCTCTCTGGTGAACGACTCGCCCCCTCGTGTCTCTCTTTTTTTTAAGAGGTTTGTGGGGGCATTGTATGTAGCAGTACTCTGCCACTAATTTCATCCCCACAAAAGAAACGTGCAATTAGGCCTATTATTGTAGCAGCTGTGTGCTCCCTGCCTGCACGACTACGACGGCCCCGTCTTTCTTGGCTGGCGGTGGAGAGGCCTGCTGCGGTCACAGAACCCTGGAACGACCGCAGTACCCACCATTGTCTGCGGGAGAGGGAAGTAAAGTATAGCCTGGGAGGATGCTGTGTGTGTCCTCTCTTCAGTGTTGAGACAGTGGGATGGATCCATCCATCACACACAGCCACAAGGCCAGAGGAACAATAGAATAAAATATATATCTAAAATGTTACAAAATATGTTATTTTCACTGAATTTATATTGTGACATGTCTTGCTGGTTATATTTTTTTATATTATCAGCAAAGAAAATGGTCAAACCCTAATCTGGGGTTCCATGTAGAGATGCTTTAGACAAAGTGGACAAAAGCAATTGTAGCAGTCTATTGATGAAACCCAAAATGAAATCATATTGCCTTCCAAAAATAAATCCTCATTGGGTCTCAGTTCAAACTATAAATGTGATTGAGTTGATACATCAATATTGGTCAAAGTGGGCAGACTGCCCATGTCAAGGTGAATCATGCGGGTCATAAATGAATGACAAAAAGTTAGGTAAATGAAAAGCAATTCTAGATGGAGATATTATAGAGAAGAGTGAAAAGCTGTGAGGCCTGTGAGGCTGAATATTGGGGGAGCCACAGAGGCCCTCCTCAAGCCCCAATACAAGGGGACAATCTTCCGCTCTCAGCACAAACAAAATGGCTGTGTGTTCTCCTCCGTTTCTCTCACTTACCGATTCTCTCACTCCGCTGCCTTTCCAACAATTAAAATAATGATCCAGCTCCTGGCACTTAGCTTCAAGGGCATAGTTAGATGTGCATCTTTGTGCAATGTGTCAGTTTTGGTTCTGCATCCTCCATTTGATCATGTGACAAATACAATTTTATTTTATTTGACATGTAAAAACCCTTAACTGCAAGACAAGAGTAGTAATGTATACAAGTAAAGGGACTGCTGAATTCACTGGTGTCTATAACGACACCAATATTCCTTTTGGGCATGTTGAAATTTCATTCTGAATGGTTGGAGAAATCAGGATGGGTGTTAGGGCTTTATACACAAGGGAGAAGTTGGATTGTGGTCTGCAGACAACAGTGTTTGGTATAATCACTGGTGAAGAGGGAGCTATAACCTCTTAGGAGATACTCTCTCATCATGAGGACTTACACCTGCACAACCTCAGAAACATCAGAGAACATACCTTAGAGAAGAGAGAACATAACGAACATCAACGCACAGTGGATCACCTGCTGGCTGTCGATGAACAGTGGCGGTTCAACATAGAATGTCAAAGTAGAATCTTTGGGAAATGTGGTAAGACTATTGGACTGCCATGCGCTGCTTTAAACGTTCATCAACACGTTCCGTTTTGTGTAGACAGGTGGTGGTTAGATTCGATACATGAACCCTACATGTTGTTTTGAACTGAAAATCAGGATTGCATCTATAATAATATGTCCATAAATAAAAAGTACTATGAAGAGAAACAAAACAGAATGTGTATAAAACATATCTGATTCCTATTCCAACAGGAGCTGAGCTATTGCATGCCTACCAGCAACACAAAGGACAATGAGACACAGCCAAGTGCCAGGCAGAGGGGGGAAAACAGGAGGAGGAAGCAGCTCTTCTCTGCTACAGCAGGCTGGCAGGCAGCAGGTCTTACTGGCATCCATTTCAGCTCATCAGCACCCTGAGTAAGAGTCCACAAATGCAGAGAAATCATTTTGCCGGGGGAGTGTGGCTGGGGTAAATTGGCCTCCGGTTCAGTGCGGGGGTCCCTGCTGTGCAGAGCCGGAAGAGTAGGGCCTGGTCGGGAGTAGGGCAGGCCCAGGCAGGGCAGGCCGGGGGCCCCCATGCTGAGACCACCTCCCTGCCCCTGACAAACATGGCAGTGGATAATCTCTCCTTCAGAGACTCAGCCCCAACCCCATGGGCTCAGAGGGAAGGCAGGGGTTGTTATACAGACAGCAGAGAGGAACTCTTCACTGTGTGGCTGGCAGTGTGTGTGTGTGTCAGTCATACTTTAGACACAGACAAATATGCACGGCACACACACAACTTTGCACATCTCCCTGTGTGCACGTCTCTACCCAGTCTCTCTCTCCGACACACACCTGCTCATTTAAATGGTTTACTATGGGAGAGTGACCATGTGAAAAGTGGGTGGTAGTTTTCAAACCAAGAGCATCACAATGGAAAGATGAGTGATGCAGCACTTGACTCTTACTAACATCATGCAACATTCATATTGTGGATTGCAATAGATGTGGAGTGTGTCACACAGTCCAATAATTACTGGACCATTAAAACGTAGGTTAAGTGTTGTGCTGGCAGAAAAGCTACGTTTCAAATCAATGGCTCTAACAAAAAGTGGTATTTAAACGGATGTTAAACCCAAGCCGTGGACACAAAGTGGTCTTTATAGTAAAACAAAACATTGGAAAATATGGATTTATATTAAAACAGTAACTGACCAGCTGTTTTATGCCCAAAGAGATGGAAAATGTACATAAATAAAGAGTATGTCAACGGGTACGTGAACTGAACCACCTTTAATGTTTAGATAACTCTTACATTATCTGAATCAATACAGATCATTAGAACAATGAAAACATCCAAAGGGGGACATTTTCAAACACTTTACTCAAGTCAAGGTTTTTTGGAAAAAAAGGAGCGAGTTTAGTTATAAACATCCTCCATCGTAAGTGTGAAGTTTTAACATTCAGAACATCAAAGTCCATCCATATCTAATCCCAGCAGCTGTGTCCACTAGGCAGCTACTACGACGTCTCCATCTTGGAACCATGTTTCTCCAGCTCCGCTCTATGGAGAGAAAAAAAAGGACCAGTCAATTGAGATGATTACAAAGTGTGCGTTCCAACTGGCACTTTTTTCCTTATCTCTAAGTGCACTACTTTTTACCAGAGCCCTATGGGAAGAGTGGGTGCTGTGGTCTTAAGTTATGCACTATATAGGGAATAGTGTTCCATTTGAGACACATCCAAGCAGTCCAATGGTTAAAGCACAAGTGTCCTTCTATGTTGATTGAGAAAAGCATTATGAAATCCAACTGAAGAAATATAATGCAGACAGCTACAGATTTATAAGGAAGTAGATCTACTTGTACAAGGCTAAATGCTTAAAACATAAATCATACCCCATGTCTTCTATAAATGTCTTAATAGCAGCCATCAAAGGTTTGAATGCCCTATTGTCTGAAGGATACTAAAAAAGAAAATGTGTACAGACTGGCCACTTCAAGTCAATACACTAGTTGATTATTCAACAAGCGTAGCCTACGCATGCAACTGCATAGAATACATATTACTGACAATAAAGCACACATTGTAGACTGTCCGTATCATTCAAAGCCTGCATAATAATTTACAAATGACATGCAATAATGCTGACTAATGTCTCCCCAGGTAAGAAAAGAGACACAAACAAGATGCTGAAAGCTGAAAGCAGCGGGTGCAAACAGTACCCAGACAACAGAAAGCCCCACCCACAAGAAAAGACTTCCAGGATTATGGTGCATTCGGATGTGTCTCGGGATCTCCTAGCTCTCAGTTGGTGAACTCGGAAAGACGTCGGACAACTCTTCAACCAATTAGCTTAAATTTAGCTAGACGATAAAGCTAGCAAACATTGCTAATAGCCTAATCGTTCAGTTGGCTTGCTTACTTTGCTCAATAAGTCAAACAAAATATTGTATGTAAACTAACAGGGCTACATTATGAAGGTTGTAAACAGCTTTGTTTTATCATCTTTTGGTTGGAAAGGTGAAAGGTCAGTTGATGAAACGACAAAACTCGTAAACTCAGGTACCCTACTTGGAACACAGACTTAGGAGGGTAATTCTAGTGGTCATTTCTGACCTTGAAACTCTGGTCTCTACGATAACATTCGAAACACCACTATTCGATGAGGATTTTTTTCTTGATGAGGATTCCATCAACTCAATGGTCAATGCTTTATAGATGTCCGCACTAAACCATATGATCACCACTGTGGGAGAAATGAAAAGCATTTATTGAGCATTAAAAAAAAACTAGGCCAATATGTGTAGCCATAAAACCATTTTTAAGAAAGCTGCATAGTGCCTATTGTTTGAATCTCCTAATAACTGACTTTATCTGTGCTTGTTATTATTGCCAACTAGTACACTCAAGGGGAGTCTAAAGCCTGATTACATTTGCTGTGCCTAAACATTCAGCATGACAATTTTGACTGTTTTAGTTACCATTTAGCCATTTCCCCTTTGTCAAATCTTATAACCCTACTTAAAGATCAAAGCATCACATCCCTTTAACTGAGGGCTTCATCTTATTTCTAGGGGCGTGAAGCTGAGTGGGGCACAATGATTTGTCATAAGTAAAAGGTAGCTAGCTGGCTACGAGCGCTTCGCCCACGGCTGGCCGTGTGATCTACAATTCCAACGCCGTTGTTAGAAAGGTCAATAATCATTGCTGGCTAAATGGTTTTCGAAATATATGTCCCTTATCTTTCAAAACAGCAAGAAAGAATGTTTCCAATAAAATAGATACTGCTAGCTAACGTTACAGTAAGTTTTGAACAGATCCATACTGTGTGTGCCTCCAGTTGAAGAACTACACTTCCTCCCCAGTTAGCTTACACACAGGTCTTCAAAGCACGCTAGATAGCTGATTAGCACAGGTGACTGCCTCAGTCTTCTGTAAATAAACCATGTGACATGGAGAGATGGCCATGTGGGAACACTAACCCTATAAAGTAGGGTGTCCAATCAAAAATGCAGCTTTTGAATAATGGGTAGAATTATACGTTAATTGTGTAGATCAGGGTTGTCCAACCCTGTCCTGGAGAGCTATCATCCTGTAGGTTCTCACTCCAACCCTGTTCCTGGAGAGCTACCATCCTGTAGGTTCTCACTCAAACCCTGTTCCTGGAGAGCTACCATCCTGTAGGTTCTCACTCCAACCCTGTTCCTGGAGAGCTACCATCCTGTAGGTTCTCACTCCAACCGTGTTCCTGGAGAGCTACCATCCTGTAGGTTCTCACTCCAACCCTGTTCCTGTAGGTTCTCACTCCAACCCTGTTCCTGGAGAGCTACCATCCTGTAGGTTCTCACTCCAACCCTGTTCCTGGAGAGCTACCATCCTGTAGGTTCTCACTTCAACCCTCTTCCTGGAGAGCTACCATCCTGTAGGTTCTCACTCCAACCCTGTTCCTGTAGGTTCTCACTCCAACCCTGTTCCTGGAGAGCTACCATCCTGTAGGTTCTCACTCCAACCCTGTTCCTGGAGAGCTACCATCTTGTAGGTTCTCACTAGCACCATGTTCCTGTAGGTTTTCACTCCAACCCTCATCTAGCGCAACTTATTATAATAATTAGCCGCTTGAAAAGCTCAATCAGGTTGGTTACAACTGGGGTCAGAGTGAAAACCTACAGGAGGGTAGCTCTCCAGGAACAGGATTGGACAGCTCTGGTGTAGATAATCCTCAAAGAAAACCAACGGTCCAAACCTCATGTCTCTAGCATAATCTGTTCAAGAAAAAAAAAAAAACGTTTTACCCTTGTAGGATAGTAAAAATTAGAGCAAAAATCCATAGAGGCCAGAGAAGATAAAAAAGTGGTCATAAAAATCAGGAAGATAGCATCGTGTCAGCTAAGCTGACTGCTGTGTGAGAATGAAGGCTACCTGACAGGCTTATCATTGAACTCATCTTCTCAAATGTAGAGGATATAAAATAATATAGAGGTAAGATAGATTTTGAGACATGACATGTAGTATGTTTATATTTTAGTACACGCTGTTCATATCAATGCAAAGTTACTGTTCTTTTTTAAAGATAAAAAAAAAGGGAGCACTGAGTGTACCCACAAGCTTTTTATTTTCAAAGCCTTTTACATTCAATTCAGATCGTGTCATGCAAATTTAGCTACAGTGCCTTGCGAAAGTATTCGGCCCCCTTGAACTTTGCGACCTTTTGCCACATTTCAGGCTTCAAACATAAAGATATAAAACTGTATTTTTTTGTGAAGAATAATCAACAACAAGTGGGACACAATCATGAAGTGGAACAACATTTATTGGATATTTCAAACTTTTTTAACAAATCAAAAACTGAAAAATTGGGCGTGCAAAATTATTCAGCCCTATTCCTTTCAGTGCAGCAAACTCTCTCCAGAAGTTCAGTTAGGATCTCTGAATGATCCAATGTTGACCTAAATGACTAATGATGATAAATACAATCCACCTGTGTGTAATCAAGTCTCTGTATAAATGCACCTGCACTGTAATAGTCTCAGAGGTCCGTTAAAAGCGCAGAGAGCATCATGAAGAACAAGGAACACACCAGGCAGGTCCGAGATACTGTTGTGAAGAAGTTTAAAGCCGGATTTGGATACAAAAATATTTCCCAAGCTTTAAACATCCCAAGGAGCACTGTGCAAGCGATAATATTGAAATGGAAGGAGTATCAGACCACTGCAAATCTACCAAGACCTGGCCGTCCCTCTAAACTTTCAGCTCATACAAGGAGAAGACTGATCAGAGATGCAGCCAAGAGGCCCATGATCACTCTGGATGAACTGCAGAGATCTACAGCTGAGGTGGGAGACTCTGTCCATAGGACAACAATCAGTCGTATATTGCACAAATCTGGCCTTTATGGAAGAGTGGCAAGAAGAAAGCTTTCTTAAAGATTTCTTAAAGATATCCATAAAAAGTGTCGTTTAAAGTTTGCCACAAGCCACCTGGGAGACACACCAAACATGTGGAAGAAGGTGCTCTGGTCAGATGAAACCAAAATTGAACTTTTTGGCAACAATGCAAAACGTTATGTTTGGCGTAAAAGCAACACAGCTGAACACACCATCCCCACTGTCAAACATGGTGGTGGCAGCATCATGGTTTGGGCCTGCTTTTCTTCAGCAGGGACAGGGAAGATGGTTAAAATTGATGGGAAGATGGATGGAGCCAAATACAGGACCATTCTGGAAGAAAACCTGATGGAGTCTGCAAAAGACCTGAGACTGGGACGGAGATTTGTCTTCCAACAAGACAATGATCCAAAACATAAAGCAAAATCTACAATGGAATGGTTCAAAAATAAACATATCCAGGTGTTAGAATGGCCAAGTCAAAGTCCAGACCTGAATCCAATCGAGAATCTGTGGAAAGAACTGAAAACTGCTGTTCACAAATGCTCTCCATCCAACCTCACTGAGCTCGAGATGTTTTGCAAGGAGGAATGGGAGTCTCTCGATGTGCAAAACTGATAGAGACATACCCCAAGCGACTTACAGCTGTAATCGCAGCAAAAGGTGGCGCTACAAAGTATTAACTTAAGGGGGCTGAATAATTTTGCACGCCCAATTTTTCAGTTTTTGATTTGTTAAAAAAGTTTGAAATATCCAATAAATGTTGTTCCACTTCATGATTGTGTCCCACTTGTTGATTATTCTTCACAAAAAAATACAGTTTTATATCTTTATGTTTGAAGCCTGAAATGTGGCAAAAGGTCGCAAAGTTCAAGAGGGCCGAATACTTTCGCAAGGCACTGTATTTTCACCAGCAGAAGCAACTTGGAAGCCATGACTACAAATCCTCAAAAGTTCTGTCAGAGCTCGTTGCTTATTATCAGATGTATTAGGTTAGAAATCCAACTTTTTGGATATGATGTTAATGATATGTTAGAGAAAGACCCCACTGAATGAATCAGGACATTAAAAATTATATTGGTGTAAATTTAACTTGATTTTTTAATTATAATTTTTATCATCATTGTAAAGGATTTAAACACTGTTTCCCATAATTGTTCAATGAACCATAAACAATTAATGAACATGCACCTGTGGAACATTCGTTAAGACACTAACAGCTTACAGACGGTAGGCAATTAAGGTCACAGTTATGAAAACTTAGGACACTAAAGAGGCTTTTCTACTGTCTCTGAAAAACACCAAAAGAAAGATGCCCAGGGTCCCTGCTCATATGTGTGAATGTACCTTAGGCATGCTGCAAGGAGGCATGAGAACTGCAGATGTGGCCAGGGCAATAAATTGCAATGTCCGTACTGTGAGACGCCTAAGACAGCGCTACAGGGAGACAGGACGGACAGCTGATTGTCCTCGCAGTGGCAGACCACGTTTAACAACTCCTGCACAGGATCGGTACATCCGAACATCACACCTGCGGGACAGGTACAGAATGGCGGCAACAAAAACTGCCGAGTTACACCAGGAATACACCATCCCTCCATCAGTGCTCAGAATGTCCATAATAGGCTGAGAGAGGCTGGACTAAGGGCTTGTAGGCCTGTTGTAAGGCAGGTCCTCACCAGATGTCCCCAGGCAACAACGTTGCCTATCGGCACAAGCCCACCATCGCTGGACCAGACAGGACTGGCAAAAAGTGCTCTTCACTGGCGAGTCGCGGTTTTGTCGAACCAGGGGTGATGGTCGGATTCTCGTTTATCGTCAAAGGAATGAACGTTACACCGAGGCTTGTCCTCTGGAGCAGGATCGAATTGGGGTGATGGGTCCATCATGGTCTGGGGCGGTGTGTAACAGCATCATCGGACTGAGCTTGTTGTCATTGCAGGCAATCTCAACACTGTGCGTTACAGGGAAGACATCCTCCTCCCTCATGTGGTACCCTTCCTGTAGACTCATCCTGACATGACCCTCCAGCATGACAATGCCACCAGCAATACTGCTCATTATGTGCGTGATTTCCTGCAAGACATGAATGTCAGTGTCTGCGAAGAGTCCGGATCTAAATCCCACTGAGCACGTCTCGGACCTGTTGGATCGGAGGGCGAGGGCTTGGGCCATTCCCTGCCAGAAATGTCCGGGAACTTGCAGGTGCCTTGTTGGAAGAGTGGGGTAACATCTCACAGCAAGAACTGGCAAATCTGGTGCAGTCCATGAGGAGGAGATGCACTGCAGTACTTAATGCAGCTGGTGACCACACCAGATACTGACTGTTACTTTTGACCCTCTCTTTGTTCAGAAACACATCATTCCATTTCTGTTAGTCACATGTCTGTGGAACTTGTTCAGTTCATGTCTCAGTTGTTGAATCTTATGTTCACACAAATATTTACACATGTTAAATTTGCTGAAAATAAAAGCAGTTGGCAGTGAGAGGACATTTCTTTTTTTCATGTTCCTTATGTTTCCAAAACCCTGCCGCAAGCGTTGTGCGTCAACATTTAGTGCAAGCATTGGGGCGATTTGTCTCCCGTGAAGAAGATACAGTGAAAAATAAGTTGATGTCCCCTTGAGCAAGGCGCTTAACCATAATTGCTCCTGTAAATCGCTCTGGATTAAAGCTTTTGCTAAATAATAATACAAATGTAAATATATGAATGGTGTGGCTGGCTACCGGAGTTGATTAGAGAAGTCATCCTCTACGTTGTCATCATCCCAGTTGTCTTCCCACACGTGGCCATCTTCATCCTCATCCAGACCTGTCCAATCTGAACACAGAGAAATACAATGAAGAGAAATTATGAAACACTGTTAGCTAGCTAACAAGTAACTCTACAGGGCCGTCCACGTTAAGGACGATAACTAGAATAAAAAATGTATTATTCTAATTCAAGTGAACATGAGCGTTCACAACTGCAATAACTACAAAAATAGTGGAGAACAATAACGAGAGCCATCGTTTGGATCACTTTCAGAGTGATATTTTCCCTATCCCTCCAACGAGAAAACATTGATAACCACTTCGATAAAACGTGAAGGCAGAGCGTACAGTGAACTTGCCTAAATACCTGTGCATATGTGAGCATATTGGTGGCCACATAAATTATAGGATGACTTTGGAGAATGATGTCAACAAACAGCGCATGAGAATGCCATATTTTCCAATGGTAGGCCCTAGAGGTCGACCGATTAATCGCTATGGCCGATTAATTGGGGCCAATTTCAAGTTTTCATAAGAAATCGGTATATTTGGACGCCGATTGGCCGATAAATATATTTTTTTTTACACCTTTACTTAACTTGGCAAGTCAGTTAAGAACATGTTCTTATTTTCAATGACAGCCTAGGAACGGTGAGTTAACTGCCTTGTTCAGGGGCAGAACAACAGATTTTTACCTTGTCAGCTCGGGGATTCAATCTTGCAACCTTACAGTTAACTAGTCCAACGCTCTAACCACCCGCCTCACGAGGAGCCTGCCTGTTACGTGAATGCAGTAAGAAGCCAAGGTAAATTGCTAGCTAGCATTAAACTTATCTTATAAAAAACAATCAATCATAATCACTAGTTAACTACACATGGTTGATGATATTACTAGTTTATTTTGCGTGTCCTGCGTTGCATATAATCGATGCGGTGCGCATTCGCGAAAAAGGACTGTCATTGCTCCAATGTGTACCTAACATAAACATCAATGCCTTTCCTAAAATCAATACACAGAAGTATATATTTTAAACCTGAATATTTAGCTAAAATAAATCCAGGTTAGCAGGCAATATTAACCTGGTGAAATTGTGTCACTTCTCTTGCGTTCATTGCTCACAGAGTCAGGGTATATGCAACAGTTTGGGCCGCTTGGCTCGTTGCGAACTAATTTTCCAGAATTTTACGTAATTATGACATAACATTGAAGGTTGTACAATGTAACAGCAATATTTAGACTTAGGGATGCCACCCGGTTCCGGTTCCGTATTTCACTGAAAGAATAAATGTCTTGTTTTCGAGATGATAGTTTCCGGATTTGACCATATTAATGACCTAAGGCTCGTATTTCTGTGTGTTATAATTAAGGCTATGATTTGATAGAGCAGTCTGACTGAGCGATGGTAGGCAGCAGCAGGCTCTTAAGCATTCATTCAAACAGCACTTTCGTGAGTTTTGCCAGCAGCTCTTCCCTGTGCTTCAAGCATTGCTCTGTTTATGACTTCAAGCCTATCAACTCCAGAGATTAGGCTGGTGTAACCGATGAGAAATGGCTAGCTAGTTAGCGGGGTGCGCGCTAATAGCGTTTCAAACATCACTCGCTCTGAGACTTGGAGTGGTTGTTCCCCTTGCTCTGCATGGGTAGCACTGCTTCGAGGGTGGCTGTGTCGATGTGTTCCTGGTTCGAGCCCAGGTAGGAGCGAGGAGAGGGACGGAAGCTATACTGTTACACTGGCAATACTAAAGTGCCTATAAGAACATCCAATAGTCAAAGGTATCTGAAATACAAATCGTATAGAGAGAAATAGTCCTATAATTCCTACAACCTAAAACATCTTACCTGGGAATATTGAAGACTCATGTTAAAAGGAACCACCAGCTTTCATATGTTCTCATGTTCTGAGCATGGAACTTAAACGTTAGCTTTTTACATGGCACACACACGTTTACTTTCTTCTCCAACACTTTGTTTTTGCATTATTTAAACCAAATTGAACATGTTTCATTATTTATTTGAGGCTAAATTGATTTGATTGATGTATTAAGTTAAAATAAGTGTTAATTTAGTATTGTTGTAATTGCCATTATTACAAATAAATTGTAAAAAATTTAATTAAATCAGACGATTAATCGGTATCGGCTTTTTTTGGTCCTCAAAATCATAATCGGTCGACCTCTACTCTCTTCCAGCTGTTCTCATGCGCAATATAGACTATAGGCTAAGCAAGACTCCCCGCTATTCCTTTTCACGTGAAATCCCAGAAAAGCTATAGGACATTTATTTGTATACTTATTTTTGTTTAATGCTAGGCATTTGTGGAGTGAAGCAGGCTTGCTCTTGTTAATTGCTGAATATAAAATAGGCCAAATTAACATTCGGGGAAAGTTAAATAGTGTGAGTGTTGGTGTGATCACTTTGGCCAGTGATAACATTGTTGCACTGATGCGTTGCAAAACGTTTCAACAGACAGATGAGCACAGAGGAAAAGAAGATGCAAACGAATTGACAACTTACAAACCACTTCAGCAACGAGGCATGATGTAAATGATACCCGGGATAAACAGGGATTATTGTTGAATTGTTAGATATGAGTTTATTATTTTTCATTAGGCATACATGTACATTGAAGTATTAATTGCAGTTGTCCCACACTGAAGCAGTGAATGGTCTGTGTTACCACCTTATTAATAGGCCTGCAGTAAGATGCGTTGATCAGTTGACTGACAGGTGTACGTGTGGAACGATAAACGGTCTGCTGTTGTGGAGCCCCCACCCCAACGTTTAGGTTATAGTTATGTATATTTTATCGTTAAAGTTATCAAATTTGGTGTGGATGGCCCTTTACTCAACTAGCTACTACTCTAGCTAGCGTTGTCTAAGTAACGTAGCTAGCTAGCTACAGTAACTAACGTTAATTAACGCTAGCTGGCTTTTAGCTAGATGCTGCGCGTTGTTGTTTACATTACAGCTAATGTTAGTTAACTAATGTTTAACTATGTAAAGTTTACACCAGCGCAATCGCTAATTAGCTAACGTTATAAGTTCAATCAGGTGAATAATACAATTCAAAGTATTAGCTACTAAGCTAGCTAGCCGCTGCTGCTAGCACACTAGCTATGTACTTTTACTTCATTCAATGTTGTTAACATAGCTTGCTAAACTAGCTGAGTCACTGTCGGGCCCGGTTTTGTCATTAAAAGTTGTCACTAAATGAGACAATTCAGTAAAAAACGGGTGAACAATAGTAACGTATGGAAATATAATGAATTTACCCTCGGCTGGGAATTCTTCAAACTCATCGTCCTCCTCTAATAATCCCAAATCCACAGTCTGTTTCTTGTCTGACATGTTTGCTATCTTTTCGTTGCGCGTCGCTGTGATGACAGAACGGATTTCCAGTGAGGGTAGTTATGGGATAGTGGTGGTAGTGCGCATTGGCAGAGAGTGTTCCGCAAACACAATGAAGCTGTCCGCATCACCTACGCTCCACTGACTGAAGCCAGGGTCTTCTTCTTCTTTGACTGAAGCCAGGGTCAGTGCTATCCGGAATCCTTGGGACGTTCCTAACCTTAAACCTTACCCTAACCCTAACCATTTTACATTTAAACTTCAATGGAGTAGGGACCTCCCAAGGATTCCGGATTCGGACCTTGAAGCCAGCCAGGTATGTTGATGTTGGAATGATTTTGTATTCGTTAAAAAAACAAGAAAACAAGACAAAAAAAAACATTAATAATATATATATATATGTGTGTTATAATAGGCTACAACTACATAATTGGCTACAACTACATTTAAAATCTTCCATCTTAAATCTCTTAATTTATGTCAACACATAATCACACTCAAATCCTTCCTACTTAAAACACAAAACCCTGCACAGTCCTTCGGTCCCACAAAACATACAGAGAAATGATCCAAATTTAAGTCAAGATTTTTCATTGAGGAACAAATGTGCATTATGATCCTTGTGGCCTGTTTAAATAATGAACCAGCAGCCACAGCTTAGTATGTAGTTTAGATGAGAGCATATCTACCACAAAACCACATGCACCACAATGAAAATTGCCCCTGCAGCTGTCACTATGCTGACAGAGGGTGAACCTCAACATAGGCTCTGCTTACTTGTTCTATTTTCACATTATTTTGTAATCATCCTAAACCCTTAAACATGATGACAATGCCACAACATTAGAGGGGAGTAGAGGGAGGGAGAACAGAACAAGGAAAAGAAGAAGCCAATACTGTACTACACAATAAATTGGAGGAAATACTTTCATTATGTTCAATTTGATGTGAGAATTATTAACGTTTGATGTGAGAATAGTGTATAGGAATTGGGGAACAACAATCGAAACGTGGTATAGAATAGCTCAGATAATACAGTAGGATGATCACTCCTCTGATCCCAGCTAGGCTATAGAAGCCTGGGGAGATTGTGTAGTAGTGTCTTGCAGAAGCATACCTGAGACTGCAGTTACACTGTGGCGCCTGGAGTCTCCCAGATATTGGACTGAGGGAGGGAAAGAAAGGGGAATAAAGGGTAAGACAGCATGGCTGCCTGGCCAGAGTCAGACTGACTCCCAGACTTTCTTCTCTCTGTGTTGCGTCTCTGAGAATGCATGCCTTTCATACACCCCTTCAGGACAGGCTGCCTGGGCCATCAAGTCCTCACCTCACAGAGACAGCGGGGTTTGACTCCAACCCTGCCTGCCCAGCCAGTCTGGCATTCTGTCTCTGTCACTGCCTGGACCTTTATCACCGCCCAGATCACACTATGGTCCTGAGGGTGTGCATAGAGAGAAAAGTATCTAGGGAGATTGGAGGGGGCTACCTAGTCTGAACCACCATCGTCTACCCCCCCCCACACACACACCTGACTGCCACCCCCCCACCACCTGACTGACCCCCAGCTCCCACCTGACTGATCCCCCTCAGATTAGGGACAGACTAGACCTCTTCTTCCCTGCCAGGGAAAGTGACAACACACAGGAACATGAAGCTGTCTAGTCAACCTGTCCCGGGGCCCTTTGTCTGACCATCAATCCATCCCCTCCAGTCATTCAGACATTGTACTACTTGCCAGAAATGCTTCACTTCCTAAAGAATAGACCAACTCAAAGATGAACAGGAATAAGAAGATGACAGCCTGGCATGGAAATTCTGTCTTTCTTGTTGCTGCCTCGTCTGCATATTTAATAATTTATCTTCTTTTTTTAATCTTGCTCTTTTGTGTGGATAAAATAACAGTTTAGTTGCAATAATTATTCAGTTTAATGTCATCTTTTGTTTTGTTTAGACATTCTAAGAAAATTGTGGTAGCCTAAGTGTGTTAAATAAGCAATAGAATATGCCCTGAGACATAGTAAGTGATCAGTGCGGATAAGCTGTATATAACTATCCAGTTAATACAATCAATCCCAGATTTGTCTTTGGAAATCTGAGGGACTGATATGCTTCCAGGATATGTCTGTCAAGATTCGGTATTAAACTTAATCCCATCCAGTCACTAAGTCTGGGTCATTGTGTTTTGTATGGCGACTCTCTATCTGTTAATAAACAAGGACAGTTCTTTTCACAGGAAAATATGTGATCAAATAAAGACAACAAATATACATTTGAGTACATTTATGCTAGAGAGGTAAACATAAATGTTTGCTTTTGTCTGTTTTATTATTTTATCATTTTTTGACTTATTCATTCAAGTTTCTGTCATGAAGAATTTAAGTTTCATATTTTCTCCCCTGTCTGTCTTGAAAAGGCCTGTCATCTGGGGCTTGAGGTACAGTTTACCAAGAGGCTAATGGTCCCTTTATGACAATACAATCTGATGTCTGTCCCAGCCAGCCCCCAGGTAATCCTGTCCTCCTCGGCGGCTTAGCCATGCTCAGGCTTAAGTTGCATATTTTGTTTTTATCAAGACGTCGCTGATAAATGCTATCAGCGAGGTAGAAATGAAATATGGGGGGTCTATCTCGATTTCCTAAAAACGGACAGAGGTACAGGAGGACCCCCGGTTCCTCGTTTCAGATTTGTAAACACTGTACAGGGGAACAATGACACCTCTATTACAGGGGGCTCCCTTTCCCACTGTGCAGTTTACAGTTCACATCTTGTACAGTTTACAATTTAAACCTTGTACAGTTGACAATTTAAACTCTGTACAGTTTACAATTCACATATTGTACAGTTTAGAAGTTTAACCCTGTACAGTTTACAATTCACATATTGTACCGTTTACAATTCAAACCTTGTAAAGTTTACAACTTTAACCTTGTAACATTTACAATTCACATCTTGTACAGTTTACAATTTAAACCCATGATATGGATGTCTTCAACATATTACAAATGTCACGCCCTGACCATAGAGAGCCTGTTATTCTCTATGTTGGTTAGGTCGGGGTGTGACTAGGGTGGGTCATCTAGGTAATTATATATCTATGTTGGCCTGGTATGAGTTCCAATCAGAGGCAGCTGTTTATCTTTGTCTCTGATTGCGGATCATATTTAGGCAGCCATTTCCCCTTTAGTTTTTGTGGGATTTTGACTATGGATAGTAGCCTGTTAGCACTATTATAGCGTCACGGTTTGTTTTTCTTGTTTTGTTTGGTGAGTTTATTATTTATTAAACATGTGGAATTCTACACACGCTGCGCCTTGGTCTAATCATTATGACGATCGTGACAACAAAAGACTCATTACCCTGAATCAAATTTTAGCCAATAGCCTGTAATGTCACATTGACTTTACATCCATGCTGCTATGCTATGATCCTGGACAAATATGCTTAGCTCTGCAGTATGTGAAAAGCACTTGGACCCTCTTACCATCTTACCAGAGGTGATGTCCCCTTCTGTGAACAGCGCTCTCAGTGAGAGTACCCATTAAGCAACATGAGTCATTCCCTGTGTGTGGGTACATGGTTAATGTCTATGCAAATATGAATGTTTAATTTGAAATGCATTAGATCCTATGATTCTTTATAGTTCATTAGTTTTTAAATGTACTGTACGTCAACCACATTTCTGGTTCCATTTTTAAACTACTCCTCTCTACAGAGTGGTCAACCAAAAATAATTGTAAAACGATACACATTTTCTCTCCCTTTACTCAGTGAGACAGCATTGATCCAGGCCTGGAGTGCATCTATTGTAGGATAAGGTGTCCCATGGTCACCAGTACAATGGTGGTCTGTGTGGTGACGTGTCACATATCTGTGTTGATATCCTGGCTACCTGGAACAACCATTAATTCTATGGTTATAGTTCTCACATCATGTCCCAATAGAATATACTATACCTCTCTCTCTCTCTTTCGCTCTCTCTCCCTCCCATTGGGCCCTGGTATGACAGCGTAAAGTGGTCGTCCCTCTGCACAGGGGCCCAGTGAGGGGTGACGAGCTGCTCTGCTCTAATACCTGCTCCTAACCCGCTCCTCCTCATCTGTCATCGCAGGGGGAAAAATAGGAAGAATTACACATGCTTCAGGTGACGGTGGCGGCTCTTTTTTCTACATACCATGCATGCATCCCCAAAAGCACCCTATTTCCTATATAGAGATGTAGGATCTTAATTTGACCAGTTTCTGCCAGGAGGAAAATAATCCTGCAGCAACAGGAAACGTGAAATTGTGGATTATAATAAATGGGCCTTTTTAGTTAGGGCAAATCAATTCAGACATTTAACGTGGAAATTACAACAGGTTGATCAAATTAAGATCCGATATCTGTAGTGCAATACTAGGACACACAGAGTAATGAACTATATGAAAAAGTTTGCCATTTGGGACGCATCGCTTGTCTTTTAGCTACGTTGACTTCCCATCATCAGCGTGAAAGCAGTCACACACCAAGCTGTGCATCACATAGCCCTACTGTGTGATGTCATTTAAACCATCCATTCTTCAACCATCCACTTTAATATGATGTCATGTTAAATACATACATTTCAGACATTTCAAGCATATATTATCTCGCTCGATTGTAACCAAGGTGTGAATTGTGCAATTGTTTTTACTGTATCTTTTATGAATCAAGCATCAAATGTATCAATGCAACTCTCTGGGTTGTTATTTTAATCTAATCAATAACTCTAC
Source organism: Oncorhynchus clarkii lewisi (assembly GCF_045791955.1). Lineage (NCBI taxonomy): Eukaryota > Metazoa > Chordata > Actinopteri > Salmoniformes > Salmonidae > Oncorhynchus > Oncorhynchus clarkii. The sequence continues at coordinate 15,506,202 of NC_092178.1, read as the reverse complement.
TGTTAATTTTATTCAGGTGGTTTTACATCATTATGGAATTCCGACATGTAATACCCAACATGTGGCTTTCCGATTCGTCCCTAACCAAGGAAGTGGCCTCCTGATTGGTCTGATTGATAAATGAAGCTCTCCTTGTGTTCGTGGGGGTCTGCAGCAGCTCTGAGGGCCCCTGTAGGGTCTGGACTATGTCCAGGAAACCTCTAACAGCTACTTATTAAGTAATTAGTCCCACTAGGCGGTGAGACGGCCGAGGGTGCAGGGACTGATGGTGGTCACCTGGGTTCGGAGTTGCCCCAGTGTCCAGATCCCATTGGCCACATTTTAGTCTTGTTTCTCCTCTTCTCTCCTCTCCTCTCTGCTCCTCTCCGTTCCTCTCCTTACTCATCTCTACAGAGGTCAGTGCTCCTGTGTTTTCACAGCTTGCCTGGGTTATTTACAGAGTTGTAATTATTTGTATTTTATCAAAACCAACAACCGCCATCCCCCACACCTCTCCATGCCACCAATGTGTCTTTGTCCCCGACCCTCTAGAGCAATGGTCGGCAGGGGGGGAACTCAGTCCGGCTTTAAACTTACTCTTGAAAGTTGTAGTAGTGGAATGCACAAGGTACATTTTCTATTATTCAATCAGAAATGTCCAGATAAACTAGTGTTTTTTTATGTTGTAATTTTTGTCACTCAAATATCACATGAATACACATGTTGTAAATTTTGTATCAAGACCAAATGTGCCTAATGGTTTATTCATACATTTTCAAGTTCCTAACTGTGCACTCTCCTCAAACAATAGCATTGCATTCTTTCACTATAATAGCTACTGTAAATTGGACAGTGCAGTTAGATTAACAAGAATTTAAGCTTTCTGCCAATGTCAGATATGTCTATGTCCTGGGAAATGTTCTTGTTACTTACAACCTCATGCTAATCACATTAGCCTATGCTAGCTCAACTGTCCCGCGGGGGACCCACCGATCCTGTAGAGGTTTTAAAGGCGGTCTGCAGGAATCAAATGAACACAAGTAGTCAGTTTCCTCTATGTTTGTATCTTGCAACAATATGTAAAGTTTACCATATAAAATTTGGATTCACCTCACAAGTTATTTGCACTGAGGTGGTTAATTATAAAAAGGAGAGGAAGTATGCAAGAGTAGGCATGCACGGAAGGGGCTTCCCCCAGCGCAGCAAAGTCATTACTGTTCAATAATTGTTTCTTCTCCTTCATTGAGTTTTTGAACCTGAATGCACCATGTGTGTTTACAATCAATTTCAGAATTCTCAAGCAGACAAAAAGAGTCATTTTTGCATAAACTACCTCAATTAAGAAAGTGGGGTGGATTGAATGAGCTTTCAGATTGATTTTCTGACCTGCAACGTAGGCCTTCAGCTTTAAATGTGTCTTTATAACGGTGAGAATGATGGTTCGCTCTCACACTACAACCCAGGGAGAGTGGAAAGTGTTAAGATGTGTATGATTTATCGTGTTGGCCAGATTGTGTGCACAGCCGTTAGTAACACTGAACAAACCCGTCCACTGCTGCAGAACCCACTACAGCCCACATAGACCTAAACTGTGGACACAGCTCTGTCTGGGTTCTCAAATTGATCACAAAGGAGGAGAACCCACTTATGTGTATGGAAGTCCAGGGCAAGAAACCAACAATAATTTTTGAGAGTATGGCCAAAGGCAAAGCTTAAATGGCTCGGCCAATGACAAGCGTTTAGGCAGGCCTGAGCACTCTGTGTAGACTACAGATGAAACACTAGGAGGTGAAAGGTAAAGTGATGATTTGCCATTAAGATTTTTCAAAGAAAGAAGAATGCCAAGGGTCCATTTTGTGCTTGTTATAATTATACTCCCCCCTCTCCCACCAGCACCCCTTGTTCTATAATTGAATGCTTGCAAATACACAATAGGGTTAAGCTCTGGAAGATAGACATTCAAAGTGTTTGTGTATTTTATGGGAAGTAGATTGAATAGGGCAAAATCTAATTTAGAAAATAAGATATCAATCATATTATCCAAAACCAGCACATTCTATTTTGTGCATTTTATTATTTTATTATACCTTAATAGACCTATGAAATGCTTGCCTGTGTTAATTGAAACAGCTGAGCAGAGTGCATGTAACGAGTCCTGTATGTTGCTGGTGAGAGAGTCAGGCGCAGGACAGCAGATACGAGTAAAAAAAAATGTGCTTTCCTCAAAAAAGACAAATATACAAAATAACATCTTGAGCACACACACACAGACAGACCGAAAATTACAATAAACAATCACTCACTGTCACGCCCTGGCCATAGAGAGGCTTTAATTCTCTATTTTGGTTAGGCCAGGGTGTGAATAGGGTGGGCATTCTAGTTTCTTTATTTCTATGTTTTGGCCAGGTATGGTTCTCAATCAGGGACAGCTATCTATCGTTCTCTCTGATTGGGATTCATACTTAGGCAGTCTTTTTCCCACCTGTGTTTTGTGGGTAGTTGTTTTCTGTATAGTTTATGCATCTTACAGAACTGTTTCGGTTTTTCCACTTTTTTCAACCAGTGTTTTGGTTAATAAAGAATCATGAACACTTACCACGCTGCGTTTTGGTCTGATCCTCATTACGACAAGAGCCGTGACAGAACTACCCACCACCAAAGGACCAAGCAGTGTGGCCAGGAGGAGCGGGGATCCTGGGCCCGGGAGAAGAGGGAGTGGAGGACCTCATGGACATGGGAGGAGGTTATGGCAGGGGACAAGACCCTGCCATGGAAACAGGCGGAAACAGCAAGGGAGGAATGGTAGCGATACCAGGAGTCACGGCAACAAGGTAAGCACGAGAGGCAGCTCCAAATCATTTTTGGAGGGGGCACACGGGGAGTGTGGCAGAGTCAGGGTTCAGACCTGAGCCAACTCTTCATGCTTACCGCACCGTGTTATGCGGGTGGAGCGCATGGTGTCTCCAGTGCGCATTCACAGCCTGGTGCTCTACATTCCAGCTCCCAGCATTGGACAGGCTAGAGTAGGCATCCAGCTAGGACAGATGGTGCAGGCTCAGCGCGCCTGGCCTACAGTGCGTCTCTTCGGCCCAGGATATTGTGACGACCCTCCCACTCTGTCTGCCGTATTCTCTCTTTGTTCTTGTTTCCTTATTAGGATGCCGGTGGGCGGAGTTGGGAGGGTCGTCAGCATCATGGGAAACACCTGGGCCAGGTGTCTCCCAGGATAAATAGACCTCTTCCACATTCATGGAAGAGACTCTCTCCATGCAGACACCTTTGTAGATTGTGTTGTGGTTCTTGGTGGCCGTTTGTTTGTTTGCTTTGGCACCTTTCAACACCCTGCATTATCACATTCATGCATGCAAAACACTCACTTACACTACTGATTACTGATTACACACACCATTGTATATTTTCCTTAGTTGCTTTAGTTAATAAATATATCTTTTGTTACGCCTTATCTCCACGTTGTCACTCGAGACCTCCAGTGCGCCTCCACGGCCCAGTGTATCCGGTGCCTGCTCCAAGAACCAAGCCTCCAGCATGTCTCCCCAGCCTGGTGAGTCCTGTGCCTGCTCCCAGAACCAGGCCTCCTGTATGTCTCCCCAGCCTGGTAAGCCCTGTGGCAGCTCCACGCACCAGGCTGTCTATACATCTCCTCACTCCAGTGATGATCCATGGCACGAAGCCTCCAGTGATGATCCATGGCACGAAGCCTCCAGTGATGATCCATGGAACAAGCCTGCAGTGATGATCCATGGCACGAAGCCTGCAGTGATGATTCATGGCACGAAGCCTCCAGTGATGATCCATGGCACGAAGCCTCCAGTGATGATCCATGGCACGAAGCCTCCAGTGATGATTCATGGCACGAAGCCTCCAATGATGATCCAGCGACGGTCTCCAGTCCGGAGCCTCCAGCGACGGTCTCCAGTCCGGAGCCTCCAGCGACGGTCTCCAGTCCGGGGCCTCCAGCGACGGTCTCCAGTCCGGGGCCTCCAGCGACGGTCTCCAGTCCGGGGCCTCCAGCGACGGTCCCCAGTCCGGGGCCTCCAGCGACGGTCCCCAGTCCGGGGCCTCCAGCGACGGTCCCCAGTCCGGGGCCTCCAGCGACGGTCCCCAGTCCGGGGCCTGCAACGAGGGTCCCCAGTCCGTTGCCTGCAACGAGGGTCCCCAGTCCGTTGCCTGCAACGAGGGTCCCCAGTCCGGGGCCTGTAGCGAGGGTCCCCAGTCCTGGGCGTCCCCAGTCCAGAGGCGCCACCAAAGTGGGGGGAGCCAGAGATGGAGCGGGGTCTGCGTCCCGCACCGGAGCCGCCGCCAAAGTAGGTGCCCACCCGGAGGGGCAGGGGAGGGGGGTACTGTCACGCCCTGGCCATAGAGAGGCTTTTATTCTCTATTTTGGTTGTGACTAGGGTGGGCATTCTAGTTTCTTTATTTCTATGTTTTGGCCGGGTATGGTTCTCAATCAGGGACAGCTGTCTATCGTTGTCTCTGATTGGGAATCATACTTAGGCAGTCTTTTTCCCACCTGTGTTTTGTGGGTTGTTGTTTTCTTTGTAGTTTATGCACCATACAGAGGACGAGGCGCAGGGCGATCCGGATGGAGACGGTGGAAATCCCACAGCAACGAAGGGTCCAGAACGTCCTCCACCGGCACCCAGCATCTCTCCTCCCGACCGTACCCCTCTCACTCCACGAGGTACTGAAGACGCGTCGAGTCCAGTATGGCTCGAACAGCATACGCAGGGGCCCCCTCGATGTCCAGAGGGGGCGGAGGAACCCCCCGCACCTCAGCTTCCTGGAGTGGGCCAGCCACCACCGGCCTGAGGAGAGACACATAGAAAGAGGGATTAATACGATAATCTGGGGGAAGCTGTAACCTGTAACATACCTCGTTCAGTCTCCTCAGAACTTTAATTGGCCCCGCAAACCGCGGACCCAGCTTCCGGCAGGGCAGGCGGAGGGACAGGTTTCGGGTCAAGTGACAGACCCGGTCCCCCGGTGCGAACACCGGGGCCTCGCTGCGGTGGCGGTCAGCACCCTCTTTTTTCTGCCTCACGGCTCGTTGTAGGTGCACATGGGCAGCGTCCCAGGTCTCCTCCGAGCGCTTGAACCATTCGTCAACCGCAGGAGCTTCGATCTGGCTCTGATATCACGGTCCTAGAACCGGCTGATACCCCAGTACGCACTGGAAAGGAGAGAGGTTAGCGGAGGAGTGGCAGAGTGAGTTTTGGACCATCTCTGCCCAGGGGATGAACACCGCCCACTCCCCCGGGCCGGTCCTGGCAATATGACCGCAGAAACCTACCCACATCCTGGTTGACTCTCTCCACCTGCCCGTTACTCTCAGGGTGAAAACCTGAGGTGAGGCTGACCGAGACCCCCAGACGTTCCATGAACGCTCTCCAGACCCTGGACATGAACTGGGGACCTCGATCAGAGACCTCAGGCACCCCGTAGTGCCGGAAGCCATGAGTGAACAGGGCCTCTGTAGGGAGACCGGGCAAAGGGAGGAGTCGGCAGGACTTAGAAAACCGATCCACAACGACCAGGATTTTGGTGTTGCCCTGTAAGGGAGGAAGATCGGTCAGGAAGTCCACCAACAGGTGCGACCACGGCTGTTGTGGAACAGGTAGGGGTTGTAATTTCCCTCTGAGCAGGTGCCTGGGAGCCTTGCACTGGGAGCACACCAAGCAGGAGGAAACATAAACCCTCACGTCCTTGGCCAAGGTGGGTCACCAGGACTTCGCACCCTCCGCCCGATGCCAGGATGACCAGAGGTGGGTGACGTATGGGCCCAACAGATCAAACGGTCGCGGACAGTAGACGGAACGTACAGGCGCACCCAGCTGGACACTGGGGAGGAGTGGGATCTGTGCGTAACGCCCGCTCGATGTCCGCGTCCAGCTCCGACACCACTGGTGCCACCAGGCAAGAGGCCAGAAGTATGGGAGTGTGATCCATAGACCGCTCCTCTGTGTCATACATCCGGGACAGTGCGTCTGCCTTAGCGTTCTGGGAACCTGGTCTGTAGGAGAGGGTGAAAACAAAACGGGTAAAGAACATAGCCCACCTTGCCTGGCACGGGTTCAGTCTCCTCGCCGCCCGGATGTACTCCAGATTGCGGTGGTCAGTTTAGATGAGAAAAGGGTGTTTAGCCCCCTCAAGCCAATGTCTCCACGCCTTCAGAGCCTTGACAACAGCCAACAGCTTCCGGTCCCCCACATTATAGTTTCGCTCCGCCGGGCTGAGCTTCTTCGAAAAGAAGGCATGGGGCGAAGCTTTTGGTGGCGTGCCCGAGCGCTGAGAGAGCACAGATCCTATCCCAGCCTTGGACGGTCCTCCCTTCAGCAGTGAGGTAATGCAGTGAGGTAATGGGAGCTGCTACCTGACCAAACCCCTGGATAAACCGCCGGTAGTAGTTGGCAAACCCCAGAAACCGCTGCACTTCCTTTACCGTGGTGGGAGTCGGCCAATTACCTTGAGATCCAACTTTGTGAAGAAGCGCGCATTGACTCGATCGCACTGGCGATGAGAGGCAGCGGGTATCGATACCTCACAGTGATCTGATTTATACCTCGATAGTCAATACACGGGCGCAGACCCCCATCCTTCTTCTTCACAAAAAATAAACTAGAGGAGGCAGGTGAAGCAGAAGGCCGAATGTATCCCTGCCCCACACGTGACTCCTGGGAAGTGCAACGTCTGCCAGGAGATTTATCGCACAATCCCCCCTGTCGATGAGGTGGTAATTTAGTCACCCTCTTCTTACAGAAGGCGAGAGCCAAATCGGCATATTCTGAGGAGATGTGCACGGTGGAGACCTGGTCTGGACTTTCCACCATAGTCGCACCGATGGAAACACACCTCACTGAGCACTCTCGTGACCACCCCTTGAGAGCCCTCTGTTGCCACGAAATAGTGGGGTCATGACAGGCCAACCAGCGTAAGCCCAGCACCACAGGAACGCAGGAGAATCAATAAGGAAGAGACTGATTCTCTCCTCATGACCCTTCTGCGTAACCATGTCAAGTGGAGCGGTGGCCTCCCTAATCAGCCCTGACCCTAATTGTCGACTATCTAGGGAAAGTCATATCCACAGGAACAAGGGGAATTCCTAAACTATTAGCAAATGCGCCGACCAGCAGTGCACCCTCTGCGGCCACAGATGGTGCAGGGAATGGCCCCTCCTCCGGTCGCCCTAAGTGCAGCACCCCCTAGCTCCATGGGCGTTGGAGCGGAGGTGCTGGGGGATGGAACTGACAAGTCCCGGGTCTGGAAGTCCAAGGCGAAATCCTGCGCGCTCCTCGTCCCCTGCCTATGGTGAAACAGACGTTCACCCGCCGCTTGACCCTCAGGTGGGTGGTCGAACATTGCCCGAAAGCGGCGGGTGAACTCTGCGTAATGATCCAACGCCACATCTCCCTCACACCATACGGTGTTGGCCCACTCCAGGGCTTTGCCTGAGAGACACACTCTCATGCCCCGAAGGAGCCGGGTGGACGGTCGCTAGGTAGAGCTCCAACTGTAGTAGAAAACCCTGGCACCCGGCAGCCATCCCATCATACTCCCTCGGGAGCGCAAGTCGAATCCCTCTGGGACCAGGGGAAAGAGGGGTGGTCAGTGGAACCTGTTGTAGTGGAGCTGGTGGAGGCGCTGAAAAACCTCCTCCTCTCTCCAAACGATCCATAGTCTGCAGCACGCGATCCATAGCAGTGCCAAGATGTTGCAACATGGTTGCGTGCTGCTGAATGTGCTCCTTCACTGGAACAGGGAGGGCGTCTGCTCCTGCTGACTCCATTCTTCGGGTGAGTGATTCTGTAACGAGTTCTGTGTGTTGCTGGTGAGAGAGTCAGGCGCAGGACAGCAGATACGAGTAAAAAAGTGCTTTCCTCAAAAAATACAAATATACAAAGTAACATCTTGAGCACACACAGACGGACTGAAAATTACAATAAACAATCACTCACAAAAACCATGTGGGGAACAGTGTTAAATAATGAACAATTGATTGTGGGATTGACAACAGGTGTGTGAAACAAAGACAAAACAAATGGAAAATGAAAAATGGATCGGCAGTAGCTAGAAAGCCGGTGACGTTGACCTCCGAACGCCGCCCGAGCAAGGAGAGGGACCGACTTCGGCGAAAGTCGTGACGATGCAGGGCAGCAGGTAGCCTAGTGGTGACAGCGTTGGGCCAGTAACCGAAAGGTTGCAGGATTGAATCCCCAAGCTGACAAGGTAAAAATCTGTTGTTCTGCCCTGAGCAAGGCAAGGTTCTGCCCCCCACTGCTCCCCGTGCCCAAGACGTAGATGTTGAGTAAGGCAGCTCCCCGCACCGCTCTGATTCAGAGGGGTTGGGTTAAATGTGGAAGATACATTTCAGTTGAAGGCAACTGACTAGGTATTTCCCTTTTCCATGTATTTATTTCTGTTATTGGGCTCATTATTTTCAGCCTAGCAGCTGCTTTTCTTTTCATAGAATATTGCTGTATTCTGGGATGTTCATTGGATTCCTTCTGACAATTATTGATTTCTTGTTGTGTTCTTTGTTTCATATGTTTGTGTGCTTGATATTTTACTGCGTTGTTAGGAGAATTTAGCTGCACCTGCTATAACATCTGTTAAACTGTGTACGTGATCATATAACTTTGATTTTATTTTATTTATGGCTTTGAATTAAAGCTAGTTTTAGTTCATTAGTACAGTGAGAGTGGTGTGCCTTTTTTTGAATGGCTGCCAGTTAGCAGTTCGTTTTGGCTTCTGAGGCTTTGTGAAACATGTTCTATTTAAGCAATAAGGCCCGAGGCGTTGTGATATATGCCAATATACCACGGCTAAGGGCTGTTCTTAGGCACTTCGCAAGGCCCTAAAAATGGTCAAAGACTCCAACCACCCTAGTCATAGACTGTTCACTCTGCTACCACACGGCAAATGGTACAGGAGCGCCAAGTCGAGGTCCAAAAGGCTTCTTAACAGCTTCTACCCCCAATCCTTAAGACTCATGAACAGCTAATCAAAGGGATACCCAGACCCCTCTTTTTTGCTGTTGCTACTCTCTGTTTATTATTAACTCTACCTGCATGTACATATTGCCTCAATTACCTCAACTAACCGGTGCCCCCGCACATTGACACTGTACCGGTACCCCCTGTATATAGCCTCCACATTGACTCTGTACCGGTACCCCCTGTATATAGTCTCCACATTGACTCTGTACCGGTACCCCCTTTATATAGCCTCCACATTGACTCTGTACCGGTACCCCCTGTATATAGCCTCCACATTGACTCTGTACCGGTACCCCCTGTATATAGCCTCCACATTGACTCTGTACCGGTACCCCCTGTATATAGCCTCCACATTGACTCTGTACCGGTACCCCTTGTATATAGCCTCCACATTGACTCTGTACCGGTACCCCCTGTATATAGCCTCCACATTGACTCTGTACCGGTACCCCCTGTATATAGCCTCCACATTGACTCTGTACCGGTACCCCTTGTATATAGCCTCCACATTGACTCTGTACCGGTACCCCCTGTATATAGCCTCCACATTGACTCTGTGCCGGTACCCCCTGTATATAGCCTCCACATTGACTCTGTGCCGGTACCCCCTGTATATAGCCTCCACATTGACTCTGTGCCGGTACCCCCTGTATATAGCCTCCACATTGACTCTGTGCCGGTACCCCCTGTATATAGCCTCCACATTGACTCTGTGCCGGTACCCCCTGTATATAGCCTCCACATTGACTCTGTGCCGGTACCCCCTGTATAGAGCCTCACTATTGTTATTTTACTGCTGCTGTTTCATTATTTGTTACTTTTCTTTTCTATTTTTTACTTAACACACTTTTTTTTTTCTTAAAACTTCTTAAAGCAGTGTTGGTTAAGGGCTTGTATTTGGTGCATGTGACAAATACAATTTGATTTGTATATTGGCCATATACCACAAACCCCCAAGGTGCCGTATTGCTATTATAAACTGGTTACCAACATAATTAGAAGGGTAAAAATAATTGTTTTGTCATACCAGTGGTATACGGTCTGATATACAGCGGCTTTCAGCCAATCAGCATTCAGGGCTCAAAACACCTAGTTTATGATAAATCGTTTGTAATCCAAAATTTTACTTTTTGAATGTGATGTTGTAAAATTATTTACAGGCAAATAAAGTTGTGTGAGACCAAGTGGTCCAAGTTGTGTAAACTGTTCTGGTTAACAGCTAAATACATTTTCATTAAAAATATTAAAGCACCAATTCTGTTATTGTGTGATGTAGGCATGTTTAGGCATATTTAATCTCTGTCTCAGTTGAAAGCCGTCTTTTTAACTCGATATACAAAATACTACCTGCGAAGTCATTGTTGAGGATGAGTGAGTGGTGATTTAACACATTTTCCAGAAGGAGTACTACAAATGAACCTAGTTATCTGACCACACTGGAAAAGAGTAGGGGGGTTGCCGGGTGCTAGTTGGTAGGTGCTAGTTGTGGCATACCCTCAAGTGTCCAAGCCCTTATCAAACACACACACACACACACACACACACACACACACACTCACACACAAGGCAGTACGTCCACTTATTCCCTCATTGGCCTAATGATGGTGACCCTCTCTGTCTGCATGTCCCAGGCAGTTCTGCAGCTGGCTGTCTGGGGAGCTGGGACAGTGTCTGTTGGGGGCTTGGAGGAGATTGCGTGACCAGTCTGGTCCAACAGACACACTCCCAGCACTGTGCTGCACTTGTTTCCAAGGCAGAGCTGAAGGCAGAGGGAAATGCACAGACTTTTGTTTGGCGTGTTTATACAAATACGTCCTTCTTTCTGCCCCCAGGTCAGGCTCCTCTCAGCCGGCTGTAGAGGGACGAAGAGGAAGGTCTGTAGAACACCAATGTTGCGTCCAAAATGGCACCCTATTCCCTATATAGTGCACTACTACCATTTGGGCCCTGGTCAAAAGTAGTGCACTATATAGAGAAAAGGGTGCCATTTGGGATGTTCTCAGGCCATACATGAGGGTCAAGGAGGAAATTGATGACACATCCCTCCATGGCATCAGACATTCTGACATTGATGGGCTTTGTGGGGTTTGTTAGCTTTAGTTCCTCTCCTTGCAGTTCTGTCAGCTGCACTGTGCAGTGATATTGCACTGTGCAGTGATATTGCACTGTGCAGTGATATTGCACTGTGCAGTGATATTGCACTGTGCAGTGATGTTGCATTGTGCAGTGATGTTGCATTGTGCAGTGATATTGAAAAGGTAGTTCTGGGTGAATACACTTTCTAAGCTTGCAGTAACAGTCATGATACTTCACGTTTGTGTGCTAGACAGAATTGGTGACATGACATTTAGTAGATACAGCTAATGCTCTTGTGTTGTCAGTTTATGACAGACTTACCTCTTTATTGACCGTGTCCAGTGTTTTTATTGACATATTAACTCCATTCTACTCTAGAATTAGAGTGTATGTGGTCCAAAAGGAGAAATAGGCTAACTTTTTTTCCTGGAGCATACAGAAACTCAAATATTTCTGTTGTTTATGAGAGCGTGGTAACCGTCTTAGACAGCATTTTATAGAGCTATGACTCATAGTTTCTCTGTTAAGTGTTTATTTGTTTGTTCATTTGTAGGCAACATTTGCATTTTTTGGTATAATAACCTACAACAGCAAACAAAAAAAGGAAAAGAAAACTATTATCAACGTCCTGGATACAAGCACACAGTCAGCAAAAGAGCAGAGAGGCCACCGGGGAAGAAAAAGAGAGTAGCACCTCTTTCTCTCAGCTTAGACAGAGAGCCCCAAGAGAAAGCAGAAGTCTATGTTTTGTTAAGTGTGTCCATACAATCATCTCCTTCCGTAGGGACAGTACTACGAACATTACTGGGGTAGTAGAGGGAAGGGAAAGGGGTAGTAGAGGGAAGGGAAATGGGTAGTAGTGAAGGGGTGAGACAGAGGGGAAAGGGATGAGACAGAGGGTAAAGGGATGAGACAGAGGGTAAAGGGATGAGACAGAGGGGAAAGGGGTGAGACAGAGGGGAAAGGGGTGAGAGAGGGGAAAGGGGTGAGACAGAGGGGAAAGGGGTGAGACAGAGGGGAAAGGGGTGAGACAGAGGGGAAAGGGATGAGACAGAGGGGAAAGGGGTGAGACAAAGAGGAAAGGGATGAGACAGAGGGTAAAGGGGTGAGACAGAGGGTAAAGGGATGAGACAGGGTAAAGGGGTGAGACAGAGGGTAAAGGGGTGAGACAGAGGGGAAAGGGGTGAGACAGATGGGAAAGGGATGAGACAGAGGGGAAAGGGGTGAGACAGAGGGGAATAGGGGTGAGACAGAGGGGAAAGGGGTGAGACAGAGGGGAAAGGGGTGAGACAGAGGGGAAAAGGGTGAGACAGAGGGGAAAGGGGTGAGACAGAGGGGAAAAGGGTAAGCATGCGAATCAGATGTGCCCCGAAAGACAAATAGGCCTTGCAGATAGACAGCAGAGGTTCAGCCAGCTGCTCGGCCCCTCTGCCTGGGTGATTGATGGTGTTGATGTTTTAAATCGGCCTGGAATACACTGAGTACAGGAATCATAATAGCAGGGCTGTAGATTGGCCCTGCAGATAGCAGGAAGAGGAGAGGGGAGGGGGGTGACTGGGGAGGAGAGGGGGGCAGTGGGGGGCTGGGTATGATCCCTACTGTATGTTCCCATGCACACAGCAATCATGTAGGGCTGTAGTCAGTCAGTGTAGTGGTAGTGGTAGTTGGGGTCACATCAACTAACTGCTGTAACATCCTTCAACATAAATGCTCCCTTAGTCAACATTCCTCAAAGATACATACACTTCTTGACCAAAAGTATGTGGACACCTGCTCGTCTAACATCTCATTCCAAAATAATACGATTTAAATGGTGTTGCCCCCCCTTTGCTACTATAACAGCATCCACTCTTCTGAAGACTTTCCACTAGATGTTGGAACATTGCTGCGGGGACTTGCTTCCACTCAGCCACAAGAGCGTTAGTGAGGTCGGGCACTGATGTTGGGCGATTAGACCTGGCTCGCAGTCAACGTTCCAATTCATCCCAAAGGTGTTCGATGGGGTTAAGGTCAGGCCTCTCTGCAGACCAGTCAAGTTCTTCCACACCGATCTCGACAAATCATTTCTGCATGGACCTTGCTTTGTGAACGGGGCATTGTCATGCTGAAACAGGAAAGGGCCTTCCCCAAACTGTTGCCACAAAGTTGGAAGTACAGAATCGTCTAGAATGTCATTGTATAGGCCTCCCGAGTGGCGCAGTGGTCTAATGCACTGCATCACAGTGCTAGCTGTGCCACTGGTGGTTCAAGTCCAGGCTCTGTCACAGCCGGCCGCAACTGGGCGACCCAATTGGCCCAGCATCGCCCGGGTTAATGGCGGGTTTGGCCAGCAGGGATGTCCTTGTCCCATTGCCTCCCAGCGACTCCTGAGGTGGGCGGGGCGCATGCAGGCTGACACAGTCGCCAGGTGTACTGTGTTTCCTCTGACACATTGGTGTGGCTGGTTAAGCGGGCATTGTGTCAAGAAGCAGTGCGGGTTGTGTTTCGGAGGACGCACGGCTCTTGACCTTCGCCTCTCCCGAGTCTGTATGGGAGTGGCAGCGATGAGACAAGACTGTAACTACCAATTGGATACCACGAAATTGGAGAAAAAAAAGGGTAAAAAAATCTTTATATAAAAAAAATAATGTCATTGTATGCTGTAGCTTTAAGATTTCCCTTCACTGGTTCTAAGGGGTCTAGCCCAAACCATGAAAGACAGACCTATACCATTATTCCTCCTCCACCAAACTTTGCAGTTGGCATTATGCACTGGAGCAGGTAGCTTTCTCCTGGCCTCCACCAAACCCACATTTGTCCGTTGGACTGCCAGATGAAGCCTAATTTGTCACTGAAGGCGTTTCCACCGCTCCAGAGTCCAATGGCATTAAGTTTTACACCACTCCTGCTGATGTTTGGCATTGTGCATGGTAATCTTAGCCTTGTGTGTGGCTGCTCGGCCATGGAAACCCATTTCATGAAGCTCCCGACGAACAGTTCAGGTGCTGACATTGCTTCCAGAGGCAGTTTGGAACTCGGTAATGAGTGTTGCAACCGAAGAGAGATGATTTTTACGCGTAACATGCTTCAGCACTCGGCGGTACTGTTCTGTGAGCTTGTGTGGCCTACCACTTGGTGGCTGAGCCGTTGTTGCTCCTAGAAGTTTCCACTTCACAATAACAGCACTTACAGTTGACCTGGGCAGCTCTAGCAGGGCAGAAATTTGACGAACTGACTTGTTGGAAAGGTGGCATCCTATGACGGTGCCACATTGAAAGTCACTGAGCTCTTCAGTAAGGCCATTCCACTGCCAATGTTAGTCTATTTACATGGCTGTGTGCTCAATTTTATACACCTGTCAGCAACGGTGTGGCTGAAATAGCCGAATGCAGTCGTTTGAAGGGGTGTCCACATACTTTTGTATATATAGTGTAATATTTATACATTTCTTAATTCCATTCTTTTACTTTGTGATTTGTGTGTATTGTTGTCAAGTGTTAGATACTACTGCACTGTTGGAGTTAGGAACACAAGCATTTCACTGCACCCACAATAACATCTGCTAAATATGTGTATGTGACCAATAACATTTGATTTGATTTGATTTGATTTGAAACTCATCACTTAGAGAAGAATGCCAGTGGTCAAGACGCCATCATTAGAGTTAAACTGAGGTCAGAGCCAGCAGCTCTTTTGTCCGGCAGCGTCTGACCAGCGACCATTACATCTGGAGGGGAAAAAAGCAAAAAGCCTAATTGTAACAGGGACCCCCTTTATCATAGTAACAGGCTGTATGAACAAACACGCTGTACCTTTGATCAGAGAGGGGCAGTCTGGGATTGCGGGGGTGTTGTGATGTGGCGGACGAAGCTCTGATCTCAACACACGCAAAGGGGGAACTGGAATGTATTGAGTTGGAGATTAATCCATAAGATCACAATGATTTCTGACTCTGTGATCTATAGTACAAATGTAAGAGAACTGTGGTCGTTTTGTACATTGGCAAGGGAACTGTAGGATATCTCTTTCTTGAATTAAGATATGATCTCCTACACTTTAAGATGAAAATATTTTGTATAATTGAATGTACTGATTCAATACGTGTGTATTTGTGGTGTCTGTTGAAAATGTTATATTGCTCCCACTTGGTTGCAGGGCCTATAGTATTAAATTGATGTTATACTGTAATTAACTGAAGCCCCCCTAAATGAACCCTTGTGTTCTAATGTACAAGCATTTCAAAGGCTTTCAACACTGTTGAAGAGATCATAAAGAGTTTGCAATGATTTAACTTTGTGTTGACCTCTCTCTGCAAAACGGTCTACACTCCACCATTATGTGGATATCTGCAATACGGGATAATGAGCATTTTAAAAAGTGGCTACTAGTAACACCACACATTGTACATTGTGTTCCAAATGGTACCCTATTCCCTATATAGTGCACTACATTTGACCAAGCTCTATGGGCCCCAGTCAAAAGTAGTGCACTACATAAGGTATAGAGTGCCATTTGGTATGCAAACCACACACTATACAGATCACTGTGTTCCAAGAGGTTAGCCCTCCATGTAATTAAATAAAGTAAAACTGATTGTGGACACTAAACTAAAATAGAAATAGAATGCAGCACTTTAATAATCATCTCTATAGTTTTTATCAGTGTGCTTGATATTATGATATTAAAGGGCAGTAGGGATTGAGGCATTCACAGGCCTTTTAAACAAGCTTTTCATGTCATCCTATCTAATGTATGAATATTTTATGGAAAAACAACTCAGTATAAACAACTATGCCATAAAAAAACAGATTAATGTTTCTCAAGCATGATCACAGGCTATTTGACACTGTGTAGTGTAACAATCCTCCCTCTCAAAACCAAGTTAAGTCTATGAATGGCCTTTTTCACACATTTACAAGTTGTCCTACTAATTCTCTTTTTGTCACTTGTAAAAGGCCAGTGTACACTGAGAAGCCAGTAGCTGTATATAGATAATCGCTCTACAGCCTCGTCTGTCTGTCTGTCTGGGCTGCTGATGTGCTGATGTCTCCTACGCCCCAGGCCTCTGAGATTGGGTCTATGAAACGTTCCCATTGTTTACGACCTCCCAAGCCCCCTCCATGGCTCCACCCCCTGCCCAGAGACAGTGCTTCTCTCTGGGTGCAGGATCTTTCCATGTGCTTGTCTCAGAGTGATCTGTAACTAACTCCCTCCCAGTGCTTGATCCACTCTGTGTTTTCTCTGGACATGTGTGCATGGGTGTAATTTTCACCCCATCTTCCTGAAGTTAGCTACCCCCTTAAACACTACACACGCACGCACACAGGCAGACACAAACAAACACACACACACAGACACATACACACACAGACACGTAAACACACACACATAATTTAAAAAAATAATTTGGGTCATTTTTCAGCCTGGTTTTCTTTGCACAAATTACAGAGGCAGAGCAGGCCTTACAGCTGGAGACCGAGTTTCAGACTCCCAGATCTGGGATATTATATTTGCTCCCTTGTTCCCCGTACAGCGGGCTGACCTGTTGCCGCTGACAGAGATGACCAAAGGCAACATGGCCTTCCTAATATCCTGATGTCTAACCACTGGAAAATAAACTTTGGGAACTTAGAAGAAAGGCTTCAATCGCAGAAGGACATCAGGGAATGCTGTCTTTGTTTTTACAGAGATGGCATACGGACGATTTACTCGACGCTGCTATTCAACCAGACGGATTTTCCATTTTCCGTATGGATCGAACGGCGGCATCTGATATGAGTAGGGGGAGGCATATGTTTCCTCATCAACAATTCCTGATGAACAGAAGTTGAAACATTTCGAGCGCCTTTTCACCCGACCTGGAGTTCCTGATTCTAAAATGCCGACCCCACTATATGCCGAGGGAATTCACGTGTGTTATTATCACAACTGTGTACATAGCACCACAAGCAAACATCAAGGCAGCACTCAGCGAACTGTACGAGAACATTAGCCAGCAAGAATCCTCTCAACTGGAAGCAGTCTTTATTGTCACGGGTGATTGTAACCAAGCACGTTTAACACACATTTTTCCAAAATATCATCACCATCTATTTTTCCCCATGAGAGGAAACAACGTGCTGGACTATGTATATACAGATATCTGGGACGTGTACAAAGTCATCCCCTCCCCCGCTTCAGCCAATCAGATCATGTCTCTCTGTTCCTACCCCCCCTCCCCTGCCTACAAGCAGCAACTCAAGAGGGAGAAACCAACACAGAGAATAGTGAGGTGCTGGACAGAGGAGGCAGACTCAATGCTGCAGGATTGTTTTGAGAATACTGATTGGAATATGTTCAAAGATCCATCCACCCAGGACTCATCCATCAACATTGAGGAATATACATTGTCAGTCACATGCTTCATTAGGAAATGTGTTGGCGATGTTGTACCCACAATACTGCCGTACCAAGCAAAAAGTCAGTAACTGCTTATTTGGTCGAAAATGAGTTAATGTCATTTTTGCTACGTTAAATACATGCTTAGTCATGTGGACAAGTATCCTGCCTCTATTGTATTGTGTTCTGGAGAAA